>NW_028270155.1:42567120-42719620 GCF_037043375.1 Chiloscyllium plagiosum
TCACATCCAAATAATTTATGTAAATGACAAAAATCAGAGGGCCCAGCATCGATCCTTGTTCCACTCCACCGGTCACAGGCCTCCAGTCTGAAAAACAACCCTCCACCACCACCCTCTGTCTTCTACCTTTGAGCCAGTTCTGTATCCAAATGGCTAGCCTAACACTGGCCTAACCAATGTCCTATTCAGACGCAACGTGACCTCCCAATTCCTGTACTCAATACTCTGTATTCCATGAGATCTAACCTTGCTAATCAGTCTCCCATGGGGAGCCTTGTCGAATGCCTTACTGAAGTCCATATAGATCACATCTACTGCTCTGCCCTCATCAATCTTCTTTGTTACTTCTTCAAAAAAACTCAATCAAGTTTGTGAGACATGATTTCCCACAAGTTGACTATCCCGAACCAGTCCTTGCCTTTCCAAATACATGTACATCCTGTCCCTCAGGATTCCCTCCAACAACTTGCCCACCACTGAGGTCAGGCTCACCGGTCTATAGTTCCCTGGCTTGTCTTTATCGCCCTTCTTAAACAGTGGCACCACGTTTGCCAACCTCCAGTCTTCTGGCACCTCACCTGTGACTATTGACGATACAAATATCTCAGCAAGAGGCCCAGCAATCGCTTCTCTAGCTTCCCACAGAGTTCGAGGGTACACTTGATCAGGTCCTGGGGATTCATAAAATCATTCTAACTTCCCAGCAGAGTGTCTACAAGCACATTACTCTGCAACATTTACCCAGGTATGCAAATGAATGGTCATGAGTGATACATAAAACTGGTCAAAATAATCCCATTTAAAAGAACTACAACATACAAAGAACTGCATTGTGAAGGCCCTAAAAAGGATTCCAGGTAAATACTGTCCATGCGAGTTAAGTTAAAAATCACACACATGACACAGATGTTTTCCTATAAAATTCTGGGTCTTATGATGCTGCTCCACAGCTACTCAATGAAGGAGCAGCGCTCAAAAGCTAACACTTCCAAATAAACCTGCTGGATGATAACCTGGTGTTGTCCACCCCAGTCCAACACGAGCACCTCCGATCACGATAGTTAAAGTAATGTCATAGGCTTCTACATAATAAACAAGCTATATTAGCCATCCAAGTAAACAAAAATCCCAAAATTAATGTCATTGTTTATGGTACTTGAAGGAATACATGAAGGTAGTGGTATTCTTTACATTGTTCATTGTTACTTGAAGCATAAAGCCGGTTAACATAGATAGTGATGTATATATCATGTTCATTTGACATTTCACACCATAAAAGTATCCGCTACATATTCAAATATAATAATCTACAAGAACAAAAAGGTACATGTCATATCTTGCGCAAAAAATAAAATTAATCCTCATCACAAAGTGACAGCTTCCTTGCTGTAAGCATGTAATAAAGTTTACTACATATTCCTACCTTCAAATGAAAGAAGTTGAGAGAAGAATGAACTCAAAAAAGAACCAAGACCATTTTGTGGAGTAAGATTGTGATTGAATCCAAAATACTATCACACAATCTACCTTGTTCAAACAAAGGCATCTATCCTTCCAATTATTAATAGTAATTAATTCCATTGAGTCAATGGACTCTTGACTTTTTCTAGCACACAAATAACAGATCATAATGACTTTTCTCAGTAGGTCACATCTGAAGCAGTTGGACAAGTAGGCATAAATGTTTGTACGTCACCTAGCGAAGAATTACTAACCACTCAGTACAGTAGACACTATCACCTTGTTCTATTATATTATGCCACCACCCAGGTTATTTGTCAAACGTCATCTGATGACTTTCACTAAACAGAATTTCTCGATGTTATTTCACCAGGCAAGGAGAGATGACGACCTAGTGATGTTATTGATTGACTATTAATTCAGAGATCTAGGTAACGTTCTGAGGATCTGGGTTCAAATCACTCTGTGGCAGATGGAGGAATTTGAAAATAAAAAAAATCTGGAATGAACAATCTAACGATCATAAAACCATGATCGATTCTCAGAAATATCCATGTGGTTTCAGGAAGACTGTCTATACCTATACTAGTCATGATTTGGAGATGCCGGTGTTGGACTGGGGTATACAGAATTAAAAATCACACAACACCAGGTTATAGTCCAACAGGTTTAATTGGAAGCACACTAGCTTTCGGAGCGACGCTCCTATGACCTGATGAAGGAGCGTTGCTCCGAAAGCTCGTGTGCTTCCAATTAAACCTGTTGGACTATAACCTGGTGTTATGTGATTTTTAACTCTATACCTATACTGGTCTACATACAACTCCAGATCCACAACAATGTAGTTGACTCTTAACTGCCCTGTGGGGTAATTAGGGATGGCAATAAATGCTGGTTTAGCCAGCCACACCTACATGCAGTAAAATGAATCTTTAAAAATGGGCAGAAAGTAAATCATATTAAATATCCTTTCTTCTGATCAAAGTAAAGAAATTCCAAAAAATCATTAGCTCTTACATCATCTTTTAGGTCTTTCTAATCAAAGTGATGGCAATTACATAGTTTCTTGCAATCTCAAACATCCGACAGGTGAAATCCTCATTCATGCCTTTGTTACCTGCAGACTCAAATGTCATATTTCCTAGACTGGCCTTCTTCCTTCAAAATACAATATGAAAGGTCCAAATATAAAATGGTGACTGTATGTATATTACAGCTTAGCAAGGTGATTCAAGCATTACAAAACAGAGACAATTTCAAAAAAAAAATTCAAAAGAATATAGGAAAGAAAAGCTGGTAAATAACTGAACTCACCTTTCCCTTTTGTTAGCATTGAGTAGTATATTGGTTGTGGCACTGAAGCAACAACCAGGCATTTCCAAATTAATGGACTACGTCTTGTCTAGTGTTACATGTGCAGCTTTAAATGCTGCACAAATAGGGAGAATATTGTGGTAAGAGAAAAAGGAGACAGCACAAGTACACCAAATAATTTTAGCACGAAGAAATACAAACATGGAGGAAAATGTTTGAAAAATGAAAGCTATTTCTGTAAGACTCAATTTGGAAAAAGGTCATTGGCAGTAATTTAGAGGACTCTTGAATAAGGCCACCAATATGTGAATTCAGAACAAGAGGCAGTTTGGCCCTTCTAGCCTGTTCCACCGATCAATAAAATCACGTGTAATTGGACTCTAGCCTAAGCCACGTTTTCACCCACTCCTAATCAACAACAACTTGTTAGTTAAGGATCTACCTACTTCTGCCTTAAATCAATAATCAATGACTTGGTTTCACTGGCCTCTCGGGAAGAGTATTCCAAAGACTTACAGGCCACAAAGAGAAAAATTCTCAACTTGATCTTAATTTGGAGACTTCATGTTTCTAAAACATGCCCCCTGATGTCAGTCTCTCCCACAAAAGGAATAACATCCTCTCAGCATTCACCATGTCAAGCCCTTTCAGAGCCCGCCATGTTTTTTCAATAAGATCAGCTCTCATTCTTCTAAATTCTAATGGATATAGGCCCAGCCTAATCAACATTTCCTCAAAGGTAACCCTCCCACTCCTAATCCCAGGTTAAATAGAGTGATACCTCTCTGAAAAAGAAGTGTGCCATTAAAGGACAAGACAAGAATAAACTTCCTTTGTGGAAGGTTGTGAAACATGGAATGCACTGTCAGTTTTCGTAATCAATGTCAAGACAATGAAAATTTTTAAAAGTTGGGTTTGTAGGTAGCTGAAAGAAGAATGTAAACAAATGAGAAAGAACAGACATCTGATTAGGAACACTGTGTATAGGATTAACAAAGTGGCTTGTTCGATCAAAAGACATTTTAGTGTTATGGTCTCACCTGTAATTTGATGTTCTTTCGGTTCTTACTGAAACTTTTGGGTTTGTTTTAACTGATTAAAGATGTGCTCTTATCAACCTTCCATTATGATCCTCCCAATTTACTCTTACATCTGGTGCTGTACTGCACCAACAGATGTAGAGCTGAAAATAGGCACCATAACAAGGTGATTTGGAACAGTCTGAAGTATGGCTGATTAGTCCTATTCACCACCTGCCTTACTTTCCATTCATGACTAGAGCAAAATGATATGGAGAATACATGTGTAACAGGACAGACGAGGAAGGAAACACAAGCATAATTGGATGAATGAGTCAGAAACAAACTGCAGCAATGAATACAAGATGTTGCACCTGTTACTGAGATGCAAGACACTTTTGATAAATAAAAAGGGGCTATTTTTATGGTGGCACATTCTTTTTATGAAATGGAAAACTACCAATGCTTTCACATTTTCTAAGTTATATGATACAAACATTCTGAGTGAGAGTTAGACTCAACAGAATCAGCTCTTTTTAAAAAAATTAAAACATCCACCAAAGCAGAACAAATATTGCAATTTGTGATACTACTGTAATAGAAATCATCTAATTTACTACAAGCAATGCAGAGATCCATTATCAATTTCTAAGAACCTTTACGTGCACAACATACATCATATTGCAAATAAACCTTAACATAAACAGAAACAAAACACACTTAATGGGACAGAATAAAGTATCTTCGTGCTGGATGCATTGACTGGAAACTGAAACCAACTAACACTTTAAAACTTGTAAACATTCCCCGAAAAACAACTTGCACCTTTGTACAGCATCTTTATTGTCAACATAAAAATCAACCACTCAGAATATTTTATCATACAAGAGCAATCATACAAAAAGAAAACAACTTAATGTTGGAGATATTAGGATGTCTATCTAAAATCTGTCAAATCTAAAGTTTGAAGGAAGCCTCAAAAGGAGCCTAAGAAAAGATGGCTAGACATAGTCAGGAGGCTAAAAATCACAATGCCAGGTTATAGTCCAACAGGTTTATCTGGAAATACAAACTTTCAGAGCACTGCTCCTTCATCAGGTAGCTATTGGGTCAGAATCAGGACAGGATAATAGCTGACGAAGGAGCAGAGCTCTGAAAGCTTGTACTATCACCTGCTTTTTTTTTAACTTCAGCTGGTTAAAGGCATAGTTACCAATGGTGGGGCACAATAATAGGATGCACAAGAGGCAAGAGATAGAGGAATGCAAAATACTTAAATGACTGTAGTGCTAAAGACACTCATGAGGGATGATTCAATGAAAGATTTATAGACCAGGATGAGAACTTTAAATTGTTAGTGTTGGGATCCAGAGCAATTACACTAGCAAACTTTGATTAAGGAATGAGGAAGACTTGAGAATACAGACTTTTGGATTTGTTGTATTTTACAGATGATGATTCATGGGACTCATTAGAGAACTAGAACAGCTGATTCTAGAGTCAAGCTTGCAAACAGTCAGAGGTAGATGCTGAAGTGAGAGCTAGAAAATGTGGCAAGGATTGAGATTGTGGAAGCTAAAGACAAAGGCTTTGATCTTTCAGGTGTATAACTGGAGAAAACTGTGTCTAATCTAAGACTGCGTATGATTAAGCAGTCTGAATGCAGAGGCAGTGGAGCAGTTGAAAAGGGTCATGGAGTATAGACAAAGGTGTTCTCAGTGTATCCATGTAAACTGACACATTGAGTTCAAATGATGTTGGAAAGAGGCAACAGTGAATAAACAGCTTCTGCTTACTCGAAAAATCACACTCTGTTACCTTAAGTTCCCTTTAGAAAAGCAATATTATAAATAATATTATAATATTCATTACATATCATCAGTACATTATGAAAAAGAATCAAGTAGCTATAAGCAATACTACTGGAAATGCAATCCTAATATCTTAGCCAGTCATTAAAAACCATTGGCTGAACACTAAGTCACACTTAACCCTCAGTTGGAAACCGACAATTTGTTAAATTCTCTAATAAAAAAAAAGCAAATTTTAATGTCTATTTAGGTCACAGATCAGTCACAGGGATCTCAAAAAGAACAGCTGTACCTTACCAGCAAAAGGATACATTTTGCTTTGATCAAACGTTTGCTGAAGGACTTCTGTGCCTTTATGTTTCAAAATGACAAAGCAACAGAAAAAGATGCCAATGTGATTCATGAATTGATGATAAATTTGTGTTGCTTACTCACTGCTTTGCTCCCTACCCCATATAGTTATTTATCTTTGTAGACTGATGGGGTTTTAATCATCATTTACCTAAATTAGGTGGTGGTGATTTCTCAGACAGTTTAGCATTCAGTAGTCTTCTACTAATAAAAATGAATCCACACGGGCATGACTTACAGGCAACAGGAATCTGAAAAATTAAACAGTTGAAATTAAATGGTGTTTTTCTGCAGTCCATCGCCATAAACATTTTAATCACAAGGGATAAGAATACGTTTACGTAGGTGGTCGTTTTTCGCTAAGAATTTTCTTTTTAATGGCATCTACACAAATTCGCTAAACCGTTCAATTCTAGCACTTTTATAAAAAAAAAATAACTCACTAGAAACACTGTGTACCAAATCATTTTTAAAAATTCACAATTTCCAGTGTTACTAAGATTATACACTGGGCAAGGCAGTTTGCCAAGAATGCAGTCTTTTGCATTTTCCTTTTGATGACGGACTGACATCTCTTACGCAAATGTTTCTAAGAACTGGCGCCCGTCCCTCGAGAAAGAATTACTGTACTGTAAAGCGCCAATATAATCACACTATATTAATAACAGAGTTAATAAGCTTAAATCCCCAGGATTTGAAAACTAAACGGCCGCATAATTTAAATTCAGTACTCAAAATAACGTATTTTGAAAGTCACGGCATAAACCCATGAATGTCTCCGTTGTGATTAAGCCTTTGGCAACTCGTCAGCACTTTAGTAGTATTCATGTTTGCGACAAACTGCCCGCAATGCATATGCCATATGACAACAAAGATAAATTCTACGTTCAAGAAAGTCTGAAAAAATGTCTAATGTCCCCATTCAAAGTTCATTAACGGCTGTGTGAATAGGAAACTTAGAACTCGGCTATCAACGTGGAAGTAATATGTAATTTTGCAAATCTGTTATTCGGCTGACGCCAAAGCATGCTAATCACTTTCAGATGAAAGACATTTGCTCAAGGCTGTCTTCCACAGTCATTTCCAGCTCAAATACCATCATTTTATTATATCTTCAAATAGAATACGTGACCATATTGTAGCAAGACGGAACGGGGTTGGGGGGGGGGGGGGGTAGTGAAAGCTGATATTATGCAATATTATCCACGCCTAAAGCTTGTTGGAAGGTCCAATAGCAATCCAAGGTGTAGGTTTTTATAAGAAAATTAAAACAAAGTCATGTCAGTAACGAGGTCACGCATAAAAATCGAAAATGTTAGGCCAATGTTTGTGAATGATGCTTCAAATAGACAACCTCAATAATGCAGCCTATCAAACCACACAAAGAAAGGCTCAATCCTCACCGATAAACGCGAACTGAATGTGAAATATAGACAAATGTTTCCCGTCTGAGATATCCCACCTGTTGGTCACATTCCGGACATGCTTTCGTTGCCATTTTCGTAACTTTCTTCGCCTTATTTGCAGCCATTTTCGGGCTTCGGTTGCAGGCTCTTATTCACCAGGGCTGTCCGGGATAAAAACTTCCAACACAACTTCATTACAACTCCAGAGTAACAATGTATCCGGCTTCCATCGACCGCGAGCCCCAACACTCACTGAGCAAGGGAGCGAGCAACCCGCGCGGCCCCGACCACGGGCCGGAGCACGTAACACCACCGCAAAGCGCGTAACCCCAGCCGGTTGCGTGCGCGCGCACCAGCCAGTATAAATGATACACTGTGTAGCCACAGTGAGCGCTGGCGCGCCGTATCCGGAAGCCTGCACCCTGCTCTTGTTCAGGTGCTTTCCCCTCGGTCTGACTTCAAAATTCAATAAAGTACACTGACTGCATTTACTGCCGGTACATGCAACTAAAACGGAGCATGCTGCCGATTCTCAGCAGGCCAAAGTAACATGTGTGGAGAGGTTTCAGTTAGCCACTTTATTTTTGTCTGTTTCAGAACATCAAATCAGAGAAAATGTTGGTAACTGGCCTCTTGTGCAGAGTATTAATTTAAGGATGCAGGTTTGCAACACCCAGCAGATGTGGAAAATATTATAGACAGCCAAAGTTTGAACATTAGAAAACGGGACGGAATAAACAAAGTGCACAAACTATTGTGGGGTAAATGCATGAAATCTGAATTACAAGGAGAAAGTGCTGGAAACACACTAAGCAGGTCAGGCGACATAGGGAAACTCAATTTTCCAGCACGTTCCGATTATATTATTAATGTTTCAGATTTGTGGGAGATTGGTGAAGTTACACCGTAAATGCAAAGCCAGTTTAAAGACGACGTAGAACAAAAGGGAAAGATCTGTGTGATAGTGTGGACGCCAGGAGTCAATGACAAAAGCCATCGTGGTATAAACCTAAAGGAGGTGCTCATGACGCAAATATAAAATCAAAAGATACTCGAGAGGAGGTGAGAATGGTCATAGCAGAAATGGAGAGAAATTTGCCAGAAGGAAGCTCCTACTTTACAAAAACATGGCAGCAAAAAAGCAAAGGGGTTTAGCGTTACGCCAATCTCTAAACTTGGAAGAAATACAAGTATATTGCTATTGCAGGAGATGGAAAGGCAGGAAATGTATCTTGCACTTGGCGCAAACAGAATTAAGTGTCACTGCCCGAATGATCATGATGGTAAAATTCTGCAATATACCGAATGCTGTACATTCAAAATGATCATAACTTTTTTTAACAAAAAATCCATCTTGCTAGGCTTCATTTAATGAGGACAAAAAAAAGCATTTTCTTCCAGAACATATAATTATGATATTTGTGTGGCTGGACTATTCTCAGAATATTCCACAATTTTTAACTAGATAAAATTCGTATTAAAAAATATACATTAACCTGAATTTGCAGTATGACTAATTGATAATAATCTTTGTCTAGGTTTGAGAATCATGCATTTATAATTATGACCGCTGGTACTGGTAAGTAGCGTAATGTTGCAATTAATTGCCATTGTCATTTTTATCCCAGTTCATTACACTCTTGCCAAAAATGTACATGGTCCTCTGGGATTATGTGCAGATTTCATTTAGTACCTGCAGTTTTCTGTATATAGATTTTCTACTTTACAAACTGTGACAGTTATATATATTTTGTTTTTGTGTTGCTAAAACAGTTTACATTAATGCATGCACGGTAGTGATAACAAAATACTACAGTTTAAATATTGGAAAGCAGGTTATTCATTCAAATTACTTAATAGGATATGTGTAATACTATACTCATAATGACAGAGAATGTCATGATTTACTGCTTTCATATTTAGTAATGTTGGAAGATTGTTAGATGTCACAAAGGCAACAGTCCCAATGGAATAGGCCTGCATTCCATCAATTTCAATCTTAACTCACCCAATAAATGGACAAAATGCAAAACAAAAATTGTTACATAAGGGTGAGGTGCTTCTGTTACCATGAAGGACTCTCCTTCTCAACTTCTTCCCTCGCCTGAGGTCTGGTGACCCTCAGTTAAATCACCATTAGTCGCTTTTCTCTCTGATGAGAAAGCAGCCCTATAGTCTGATAAGACTATGGTGGCACAACAAAAAGTTTTTAAAATTTTTCATCCATTAATGGGATCTGTGCATCAATAGCAATATTGTCTATCCCTAATTTTCCTTGTCAATTAACCTTCTTTAGGTTACAACTATAGTGCTTTCAGGAATGGGGTTATAAGATTCTAGGAGAAAGTGAGGACTGCAGATGCTGGAGATCAGAGCTGAAAATGTGTTGCTGGAAAAGCGCAGCAGGTCAGGCAGCATCAAGGAACAGGAGAATCGACGTTTCGGGCATAAGCCCTTCTTCAGGAATCCTTATAAGATTCTAACCAAGCAAGAGTAAAGAAACTGTGGTAAAGCTCTGTCAGGATGCCACTGTGTGGTGGTGATGGAGGATGTGAATAGTTCAGTTGCCCTGAATAGAGTGAAGCATCTTGCGTGTTACTTCCATTGTATTCATCCAGCAAAATGAAGGGTATTCCCTCGCAGTTTGACTTTGTAGATGGTGGATATGTTTCTGGGATCAAGGAGGTGAGTTTCTAATCTCTCACCTGTTCTTTTAGCCATAGTGACTGATCTGATTAAGTTTTTGCAATATGATAACTCATAGAGTCATAGAGATATATAGCCCAAAAAAAGACCCTTAGGGTCAACTCGACCATGCTGACCAGATATCTTAACCTAATCTAGTCCGGCTTGACAGCACTTGGCCCATATCCCTCTAAACCCTTCCTATTGATATACCTATCCAGATGCCTTTATAATTTTGCAATTTTACCAGCCTCCACCATTTCCTCTGGCAGTTCATTCCATATACGCACCACCCTCTGCGTGAAAAAGTTACCTCAAGCCAAATCTTATCTAGATCTTGCTGGATTTGGACATGAGGCATCTGCTTTCCACATGTTTAAGCAGAAGTATTTTGCTCTTGCTCCAGTATATACATGAACGTTAGATGAGGTATAGCCACACAAAAGCAAAATATGCCTGACTTTGTGTCAAGGATGGAAATTCTATATACTGAAAACTGCATGCACTAAATGAAAACAATACAAGTCCCCAGAGGGCCATCTATATTTTAGGCAAGTGTTTAATTGACAAAAAATGGCTATAACAATTAATTGCAATGCCATGTTACTTTATCTGAGTTGTTTCAGTATGTAACAAGTAGCAAATGGCACTGTGCATCCATCAGTCAGCATCCTCTGACCCAATGATGGATATAAAGTAATTGGTGAAGGAGCAAAAGATGGTTGGGTCTAGAATTCTGACCTGCGAAACCCCTGCAAAAGTGTTGTGGGCCAGAAACAGTTGACCTTCAGAAACCACAACCAGTTTTTGTGCTAGTATATTCCACACTATAGGGATCTTTCCTACAATTCCCAGTAAGGTCAGTTATACTAGGACTCCTTGATGCCACTCTCTCTCTTAAGTTTCACCTTAATATCAAGGTAGTTGCTTTCACCTTACCTTTTGAATTCAGCTTGTTTGTCAATGTTTGGCCCAAGAATGAAATGAGATATGGAGCTGACTGACACTGCTGGAACTCAAAATAATTGTAATTGAACAGGTTATTGCTGAGTATGATAGCACTGTGAATGATACCTTTCATCATTTTGATGCTGATTGAAAAATCGCTGACAGCATGGTAATTGACCCAATTGGATAATTTCTGTTTTAGCAGACAAGACATACTTGGGTTGATGGTGGTGCAGTGGCTGTATTGGAACAGTTTGGTTCGTGTGCAGCTAGATCGAGAGCATAATTCTTCAATAATACAGCCAAAACATTCTTGGACCATAGCTTTGCTATGTGCAGTTGATCCATTTCTTTCCATCATGCAGACTGAAATAAATTGTCTGGAGATTGGCATCAGTAATGATGAAGACCTCATGAGGAGGCTAAGATGGATCATCCACTTGTTACTTTTTGCTAATCATGGCTGCAAATTCTTCAGCTTTGTTTGTTGCAACAATGTGGTAGGCTGTCTCATCACTGAGGATGGGATGTGTGGAACCTCTTCCCTCAATTAACTTTTTAATTGTCCACCACCATTTAGGATTATATATGACAGCACTCCAGAGTTTTGATCTGATCCATTTGTTGTGGGATTGTTTAGCTCTGTACATCAGATGCTATTTTACTGGTAATCTTGTATGTTGTTCTGTGATGTAGCTTCATCAGCTTTGTGTGTCAAACCATGTTTGATCGTTAAGCTCGATGATAATGATTAAGTGAGGAATATGCCAGGTCAAGAGATTACAGATTGTGTTTGGATAAAATTATGTTGTTGATATAATCCAAAGTGATAATGTATGATCAATTTCGAGCTGCTAGATCTGTTTTCAATCTATCCTACTTATCACAGTGGTAGAGCTACACAACATAATGAATGGTATCCTCCACATTGAAAAAGTAACTTTGTCTCCACAAGAATTGTGCAATGGTCACTCCTTCCAATATTATATGGACAGATACATTTCCAATAGGTAGATTCCTGAGGGCAGGGTCAAGTAGGTTTTTCCCTCTTGTTGGTTCACTCACTATCTGGTACAGACCCAGTCTGGCAGCAATGTTCCAGATCATTGAACAGTAGCCAGGATGTGTTTCTAATCTTTAATAATCTTGTTGACAAAATGGTGCATGCTTAACTTACAGAATAATTGGGGCAATCCGCAATGGTTTACCATTCTGGGGAATAATGGTTTTACTTTCAGTGTATCTAAGCAACAAGAACAGGAATCATATGATGTAATGTTCGTTAAAACAACAGTGAATGATTAGTTTGATTATTATTAAAGTAATTTTAAACACATTTCTAATAAAAACCATCAAATTTGTCCTAATATTTTACCAAAATAGTATGATAACTATGAACATATTGACTTATGATTTGTCTCCATAACATCACTGCACACTGAGATTAATAATTCATTGTGTCTGAAGTGCTTTAAAACATTCTGTTGTAATGGTATACTATAATATGCACCTTGTTACAGCAATTTAATTTCCGTAGGTAGTAGGCAGTAAACATTAGATGCAGGTTTTGCAAAAGTGTAGAGAAACTAAATTAATCATTCTATGATGGTAGGTTTCTTTGAAAGTAAAATCCCATTTCAGTTTTTAAATTGGATCTGTGATAAATTTTACAGTTTTGTAGTTGTGAAGCAGAGCTTCATGGCACCAGAATTTGTATTAGGCATTAAGGTATTGATGCCATCAGGCCTCATGGTCAGCTCAATTTTCCAGTTTTAATGTCTGAAAATGATGCAAGCTGCAAAAGTCAGAAAAGGTGACGACAGATGAGGGTGCTTATTCATCATATTTATCTTGATTTTATACAGAAGCCAGTATAGCATTCAACTGCACTGGAATAATTACTGTGATTTTTGCCTCTGCTCACTTGTCTTCCTGCAACTCAATAACTGATTCTCTCACTGTGCTGTATCTGTGATGGCATGATGTCGTTTGCTGTAATTGAGCCGTCATTACAACAACAGCAACTTGCGTTTATATAGCTCCTGTAATGCAATAAAAATTCCCAAGGTCCTTCATAGGAACATTAAGAAGTAAAATTTTGACACCAGAGATTCTCCGAGCATCCAAACCAATTTTCCACCATTTCCGCTCAAGCCTGCTTCCCTCACATCAGAAGTAAAACAGAACATATCATGAATGATACTGATGTTTTACAGATTGATGCTAAATCTATTTATATACAACTTCCCTGCTGAAAAGTATTCTCATATACCAGATAATATGGAGGCTTGACCAGACAGTACACAAAACTGAAGCCAATCAACCTCACATCCTGTTCCTGAGCACATTGTTCAGAGGTACTTTAGTAAGAGCAGAGCCTGTAAGAAAGTATTGGTAGAACTGAATAAAAATTGTGTTGACTGATACTCCCCAAGTACTGTGAAAATTGTTTTGGTATACTAAAGATAAAGATTATTGTTACCTACTCCATGACTGTGCCTCTTTGTGGGGCAAAGTTGCCCAGAATACATGTAATAATAATTTTGAGATGTTTAAGAGCTGAACAATAGCTGAACAAGTTTCTGTGTAGATATTCACATCACTGCTTGAAGATGATAATGGTGTGCTTGATTGAAACTATGGTGTATGCATGCAAGATATTCTAACTTTGGTGGTACTATATATGGCTGCATTTATTTTCTCAGATAGTTGCTTTTGCCAGAGATGAGTTAAATGTAGCTCTTTACATTCACAAAGTTAATATTATGGTCTGAAATGAGAAAAAAGCTGTTTTTAAAACCAATGTTTGAAAGAGTGGTGGTAATTTTGAAAAGCAAGTAACCTGACACACATGCAAGCATCATAACCTTGATGCTTGAGTTGTTTGATCAAGTAGTAATTGAAGTTTCGCTTACAGACAGTTTGAAGGTAATGGGTGTGCAAATGCAGCTTTCATTGGTATCAAGAAGTTGATTGCTAACTAGTCACAAGCTCATAGACCAATGATAGAGACCTTTTTGCCTGCCAACAATTGTGTGATTTCAATCTTGGGCAACTGAACAGATTGAATCCAGTATTATGGGCAAGACCACACCCTCAAAATATATTAAGAAGGTAATCTAGACTCTAACCTTTGCTTATTTTAAAGGCAAGTGCCAGGAATTACGATGCATTCCAGATGCAATTTGATTGGTCAAACCAACAGATTTGAAGCAAAACACACTTTATTCATACACTATAGTTAAGATACAACAAAGAAAGAAGAAATTGGAATCATTTAACTCTACTGGAAAACTAAACAGAATAATAGATTATTTACCAACTAAACAGTAACTGTTCCAATATAGTTAAAAATCATGCAACAACAGGTTATAGTCCAACAGGTTTATTTGGAAGCACTAGCTTTTGGAGTGCTGCTCCTTCATCAGGTAGCTGTGGAACAGGATCATAAGACACAGAATTTATTGCAAAAGATTAGTATCCACAGCTACCTGATAAAGGAGCAGCACTCTGAAAGCTAGTGCTTCCAAATAAACCTGTTGGACTATAACCTGGTGTTGTGTGATTTTTAACCTTGTCTACCGCAGTCCAATGCTGTCACCTCCACATCATGCTCCGATATAGTAACATCCCATAAACATATCCTTAGCAAAGGCATGTCTCTCAAGCAATTCTCAGGTCCAGGAGGAAAAACATCAAGATAAAGCTGTGTGTGTGTGTGAGAGAGAGAGACAGACAGAGTAGCAGGGGGAGATATATTGCAGTTTCCAAACCCGGCTACAGGACCCCAGCAACTGCTACAGAAAAACTAAAATTAAAAATCCTGGTTCTTGGGGAGCTTGATCCCACCCAATTAGGCTTCTTTTATCATTCCAACCTAAAACAAAACAAAGGCCTCACAAGCTGTTTACTTTATTGGGTTCAAACAGAGAGCTCAGCACTTCTGCTTTCAAACCTTCTTCAAAAAAAAAGGACAAAATACACCTCTTAAAGCCACAGTATCATCACACTGGGAAAATGGAAATCATGTTTAGCTAATTTATTGAAGTTCTTCAAGGAAGGAACAACCAAAGTGGATAGAAGGGAACTAGTGGATATGGTGCATTTGGGATTCAACAAGGTACTTCAGAAAAGGCTAAGTGCCAAAGGTGTTAGGGATAGCATATTGGCATGGTTAGAAAATTAATTCATGGACAGGAAACAGTGAGTGGTGATAAACAGCTCTTTTTCAGATTGGCGACCTGTAACTAGTGAGGTTCCACAGGGATCAGTGCTGGGTCTGCAACTGTTTACAATATATCATAGAGTCATAGTCATGGAGATGTACAGCACAGAAACAGATCCTTCAGTCCAACTCATCCATGCCAACCAGACCTCCTAACCTAATCTAGTCCCATTTGCCAGCACTTGGCCCATATCCCTCTCCATCCAGATGCCTTTTGAATCTTGTAATTGTACCAACCTCCACCATTTCCTCTGGCAGCTCATTCTACACAAACATCACCCTTTCCGTGAAAAAGTTACCACTTAGGTCTCTTTTATACCTTTCCCCTCTCACCCTAAACCTATGCCCTCAGGTGCTGATCTCCTCCCATGCCAGGGAAAAGACCTTGTCTATTTATCACATCCGTGCCTGTCATGATTTGATAAACCTCTATAAGGTCACCCCTCAGCCCCCAACACTCCAGAGAAAACAATCCCAGCCTATTCAGCCTCTCTCTATAGCTCAAATCCTCCAATCCTGGCAACATCCTTGTAAATATTTTCTGAACCCTTCCAAGTTTCACAACATCCTTTTGATAGGAAGGAGACCAGAATTGCACACAATATTCCAAAAGTGACCTAATCAATTTCCTGTACAGCTGCAACATGACCTCCAAACTTTCTATACTCAATGCTCTGACCAATAAAGGAAAGCATACCAAATGCCTTCTTCACTATCCTATCTACCGGCGACTCTAGTTTCAAGAAACTATGCACCTACACACCAAGGTCTCTTTGTTCAGCAACACTCCCCAGGACCTTACAATTAAGTGTATAATTTGCTTTTCCAAAATGCAGCACCTCACATTTATCTAAATTAAACTAAGGGAGAACAAAACAATGGGGTATTATTTAATGGAGAAGAAAACAGAAAGCTGCAATATGAAGGGACTTGGGAGTGCTTGTACACAAAGAATTGAGAACTAGCACACAGGTGCAGGAGGTAATCAGGAAGGCTAATGGAATGTTGGCCCTTATTGACTCAAGGGATTAGAGTGTAAGAGAAGGGAAATCTTACTACAATTGCACAAAGTGGCAATGAGAGCACGCCTAGAATTCCATAAGCAGTTTGGTCCCTCGATTTAAGGAAAGATAGTTCAGGAAAGGTTCACAAGGATGATCTCTGGTATGGAGGGATTGTCTTATGAGCAAAGGTTAAACAGCTTGAGACTCTACCCATTGGAATTTATGAGAGGTGATCTCACTAAAATATATGGGATTCTTAAGGAGCTTGACAGGGTAAATACTGAAAGGATGTCTCCCCTCATGGGAGAGTCTAGGACCAGAGAGCATAGTCATGGAATAAAGAGATACCGATATAAGACTGAGATGAGGAGGAACCAAAAGACAAAAGGGTCAGTTAGACTCAAAACGTCAGCTCTTTTCTCTCCTTACAGATGCTGCAAGACCTGCTGAGATTTTCCTGCATTTTCTCTTTTGGTTTCAGATTCCAGCATCTGCAGTAATTTGATTTTATTATGAGATGAGGAGGAATTTCTTCTTTCAGATGGTTGAGTGGCTTCAGAACTCCTTGCCACACAGAGCTGTGGGGCCAGAGTCCTTGTGTATATTTATGGCTGAGATAGACAGATTCTTCAAGAGAGTATTCAAGGTTTTTGGGGAAAGAGCTGGAAAGTGGATGCAAGGATCAGCCATGATCCTATTGAATGGTGGAGCTGGCTTGAGGCAGCCAAATAGCCTATTCCTGTTTTACTATTTCTATAGTCTTGTTAAGTTAAGAAAAGAGCATGAAATAGAGCTGCATAGGGAGGAGGTGGCAGCTTAGTGATATTATTGCTGGACTAATAATCCAGAGACCCAGATAATGTTCTGAGAAACTGGGTTCAAAATCCTGCCACGAGATGGTGGAATTTGAATTCAATCAAAAAATCTGGAATTAAAAATCTAATAATGTCAATTTTCAAGAAAGGCCCATCTGGTTCACTTTATGCCCTTTACAGGAGGAAATTGCCATCCTTACCTGGCTTGACCTACTTGTGACTCCAGACTCACAGCAATGTGGCAGACTGTTAACTCTCAATTAGGGATGGGCAATAAATACTGGCCTAGCCAGTGACACCCTTCATCCTTGAATTTTTTTAAAATGTTCTTCCGCAGCTGAAGCGTGGTTCGGCCATTCTCAACACACCACAAAGCTAAAGAACCAGTTTACCTTTCCTCCAATATTTGTTGCAAACTGTAACTTTTAACTGATAAGTCAGACCCTTTTTATAAGAACCAGCCACCTTGTGTCTCTTAGCAACCAATGAAAGTATCTGGAAAAAGAAGACTCATAAACAAAAACATTTTTAAAATGTAAAAAGCATCTGTGGAGAAAAATCAAAGTTAATGTTTCCGTTCTGGTGAGCCTTGTTCAGAACTAATTGAGGTTTTATAGGAATTTCTGTTTTGAATCTGATTTCCATCTTCTGCAGTTCTTTCAGTTTTTTATAAGAGTCATTTTGAACACCTCAGCAACAGAATCTGGGAAGAAAGATTATTGAACTGTTTTTCCAGTTTTTTCCCTCTGTTCATAACTTATTTTGTTTGTTTGTATGTGAGTGTGTGTAAGGGGAGTTTAAAAAGGGATTAGATTTATAACATGTTGTTAGAGTCTAATTACTTGTAATGAATAGTGACTCTTGTTCAGTACTGAAACCTGTGTTTTCTACCAATCTGAGTCTGGAAGTCAAGTTAATTGGGAAACTTTGCGTACTTTACCAGTGGTCTATCTTCTGGTAGCAATGCAACTACCCAACCAATGTGGTATCTGAAAAGATGGCAATGACAATATCAAATCAACCTTTTCATTCTTGCAATAGTATACTATGTTTTAAAAATACATTTAAGTTTGCTGGCACCGCCCCCACCCCGCCGCCGGTCTACCCTTCTCTTTTTCTCTTATTTCCTTTATTGTTTAATATCATCTCTGGGGATAGGGAGGGGGGCTTATTGTTCCCCACTTATTGTTCCTTTTTATTATAGGTTGGGCGGTTTAGTTGATTCAGGTGAGGGGGGGCGTTTGCTTTGTCCTACCTTATTTCTTTCTTTTAGAGTGGGGCTTTTCCCCTTTATTGTGTTATTATACTTAGTTATTACCTGTTGTGACTGTAACTTTATAGTTTTATATGTTTATACATGGTATTATCTTTACTAAATGTATCTAGGTGTTGGTATGGGTGAGGGGGTAGGGTACTCACCATTAACTTTAGCTTTATGGTACACTTGATTTTTTCTATTTTATTATGAGATGCCTGGGTTGAGGGTGGGGCGCTGGTTGGGAGAGGATATGATGGGTTTTCAGATTGGAAGTGATGCCCCCTGGAACCAAGGGGGATAATCTCCTTTTAAATATGTTTTATATTTATTTTATTTAGAAATAGTTTTTTACTATATTGGCGTGAGTGTATTAAAGAATCTCTATTTTTGTGAATTTTCTATGGTTTATGCTCGGAGTGCTTTGGATGGGGTTCTTCCTCCTGGGGGGTCTCAGACTTGCCTGGACAATTATGGTTAGTCATTCGATTAAACGGTGTACCTGGAATGTCAAGGGGAGTAATTCACCAATCAAAAGGAAGAAAATACTATCAAACCTCAAAAAAGAAAGGGTTGATATAGCTCTCTTACAGGAGACACATTTACTGGATAAAGAACACTTGATATTACAACAGGGAGGATTTGATCAGGCCTTCTTTTCATCTTTCAGTTCAAAAAGTAGGGGAGTAGTCATTCTCATTCGGAAGAATCTCCCTTTCAAAGTCTTAAGTCAGATAAAAGATGAATCTGGATGGTACATACTGATTAAAGCCCTTATAAATGGAGAGGAGTATGGGATTTTGAATCTTTATTGTCCCCCGGCACATCCTTTCAAATCATAATGGAAGCATTTTCCAAACTGATGGCTTTCGGGGTTCACTACACAATTATAGGAGGAGATTTTAATTGCATTATGGACTCAGAGATAGACAGGATACCCAAAAGTACTGTGGGTATATCCCCCAGATCCAGGCAATTGGTGGATTTGAATAAAGAGCTAGGACTAGTAGATGTGTGAAGGTGCCTCCACCCGCAAGGCAGAGATTTCTTTTTATTCTAGTCCACAGAAGTGTCACACTAGAATTGATATGTTTTTTGCCCCCTCGACCTTTTTGAATTTCATATTATCCTGCAAAATAGGTAATATAATAATTTCTGATCACGCTGCAGTGTATGTGGAAATCAAGACTAGGAACAATGAGACGGCCCCCTGACATTGGCGTATGGATTCTTTCTTAATGAAGGATAGTAAATTCGTAAAATATTTCTCTCAAGAATTCAAAACCTTTTTGGAAATTAATTCAGGTACGGCTAGTAACCCGTCGGTGATGTGGGAGACTATTAAGGCCTATGCGCAGGGTCTGATCATTTCATACTCGGCGATCCAGAAAAAACAAAAGGGAGAACAACAGCATCTACTTGAGGTTCGCTTAATGCCAGCTGAGACAGCGTACGTTAATAGGCCCTCTGTTGCTAAATTACAAAGGATTACAGCCCTTAGGACAGCCCTGAATACCGTGTTTACCCAAACGGCAAAGAGGGAAATATTATTTGCAAAGCAAAGATTATATGAATATGGCGATAAGCATGGTAGATACCTAGCGTTTCTCACAAGGCAAAAAAAAAGGCCTCTCAAGCTATCACATCCATCAGGGAAAGTGCTGGTACTTTGACTCACAATCATAAAAGGATCAACACAATCTTCAGAAAGTTTACTTTGATTTGTATAAATCACAGGATTCTGAAAATATAGCCAAGAAGATGGAGTTCTTTTTTAAAAGCCTGGCCTTTCCGGACTTAACCCCGGAACAGGTGTCGATCCTGAATGCTCCCCTAACAACCCAGGAAGTACTTGACGCAATTTAGAGCGGTAAATACCTGGTCCAGATGGATTTCAGGTTGAATTCTACAAAGAGTTTACAGGAGTACTAGTGGGTCCACTTATATACATGTACAACTACTCATATAGTCAGGGCTGCCTCCCGCCTTCGTTGAGAGAAGCGAATATTTCTCTCATTCTCAAAAAAGAAAAGGACCCAGAAGATTGCACATCATACAGACCAATATCTTTGCTAAATGTAGATTTTTAAATTCTTTCTAAAACATTAGCATTGAGGCTGGAGAGGGTATTGCCATATATCATAAAAGAGGATCAGACGGAGTTTATCAAGGGCCGTAGATCATCTAATAATATTAGAAGTGTTTTGAATGTGATTCAAGTCTGTCATCAGGAAAGAATATCGGGAATAGTAGTCTCTTTGGACGCGGAGAAAGCATTTGACAGGGTTGAATGGTCATACTTGTTATATACACTGGAAAGGTTTGGCGTTGGAAAGGTATTTGCTAAATGGGTCTCAACATTGTATAATGACCCCAAAGCACCCATGATCACCAATGGTTTAGGCTCGGATAGCTTCAGTGTGGGTAAGGGCTGTCGTCAGGGATGTCCTCTCTCACCGTTGCTATTCACGCGAATAATTGAGCCACTAGCGGAAGCTTTACGGGCTGATTCTAATATAACGGCCCCAAGGGTTAGCACGGGTAAACATAAAATTACCCTTTATGCAGATGATGTTCTCCTTTTTCTTAGTAATTCTTTGATGTCCATGCCCCTCCTGATCCTAGTTATTAATTTATTTAGTGCATTCTCAGGTTACAAAATTAATTGCTCAAAATCGGTGGCCAAGCCAATGGATGATCTCGCTAGTATGTCCCACTTATTGGATGGATCTCATTTTCCCTTTTGATGGTCTTTGGAGGATTTGTTATATTTAGGTACTTTTATTACCCCAATATTTGGTCAGCTGTACAAGGTCAATTTTGTGCAAATACTGGAAAGGATAAGGCAGGACCTTCAGCGTTGGGGGTATCTTCCAACTTCTTGGCTCGGTAAAAGAACTCTAATTAAAATGAATCTCTTGCCCCGTCTCTTATACCCTATGAGAATGTTCTTGATGATGCTGCCGAGGCTGGCATTGTGCAAATTATATGGTTGACTTGGTTCTTTCATCTGAAATCAGAGACAGCCCCTCATTAAGTTAAAGAAGCTTCCACAAGCAAGGGGAGGGCTGGACTTTCCAGATTTTAGGAAGTATCAGCTGACATCTCTATTAAGCTACATAGCCAATTGGGTCTCGTCTGACCCTCAGTCAATCTGGCTGGACATCGAGGCTTCTCAAGCAAAGTGTCCTCTTATTAACCTCTTATTTTTAGATTAGATAAAGTCATTATGGACCATTGTAAAAACCCTATAGTATTAAACACAATTAAAGCCTGGAAGATAATGCGACAAAACGAGGCTAATTCACATAAAACCTCCCCTTATCCTCCTATAGTGGGGGCATGGGGTTTTTAACCGGAGCTCACAGACGCCACAATTAAATCCTGGAGATCCAGGGTTATCTCCTGTTTAGGGAATCTGTTTGATGAGGGGGGTCATGGTGTCTTTTGAACAGCTGCACCAGAAATTTGGACTACCTAATGGAGACCTCTTTCGATACTTCCAAATTCGAGATTACATACTGAAGAAGACTACGTTATTAGATAGCCTTTATAAATCAGATAGGGAACGAAGAGTGTTGTGGCCAATGGGTTTACCCTCGGTCAGCACTCTCTATCATTTATTACATAATGAAGTTTCGGAAGATATGGAACGATTGCTTAGAACATGGGATCAGGAATTGGGGTTGGAAATATCCACAAAAATGTGGGACGACATCTGGGAAAGTGCCAGAAAAATCTCCATCTGTAATAGAACCCAAGCCATTCAGTTAAAGATACTCCACAGGACTCATATAGCACCGGAATGATTGGTAAAATTTAGGGCAGGAGTATCTCCAATGTGTCCCAAATGTAAAATAGAGGTGGGCACTCTCACACACTGCTTATGGACATGTCATAAGATCCGCAATACTGGGTCAGAGTAGCAAATGCTTTGACAGAAATCTTGGGAGCGGAAATTAGAGTGGTAGTGTTGGGGAGGGCAAGCGAAACAAAGAACAGCCAGGGAATTCCTAGAAGCTTGGCACTCATCCACAAACTCCATCAACAAACACATAGACCTGGACCCAATATACCGGCCACTACAGCGGACAGCTGAAACTGACAACCGGAAGCAGCAAGGACAGGCCACTATAAATGCCGGAGGAAACACCACAGAAGCGCTTCACAGGAGGCTCCCAAGCACTGAGGATGTCACCTAGTCAGGGGACGAAACGTTTGCAACAAAAACTTCCAGCTCGGCGAACAGAACCATAATATTTTCCATTCTCTCCTTTTGTGCAAGGAAAAATATCTTAGTAAACTGGGTAGCTGAGGGCCCTCCAGGACTTTCGAATTGGTATAGGTTGGTCATGGAATGTATTCCCCTTGACTTCCTTACAAATATGGTGCACCAAAAAACTGAATTATTCTATAAAACATGGCAGCCCTACCTGAAATATATAGATACAGATATTTCAGCCATTTTGTCAAGGACTTTCATCTAGTTGTGGTGGCGGTTAGAACATAGAACATTACAGCGCAGTACAGGCCCTTCGGCCCTCGATGTTGCGCCGACCTGTCATACCCAATCTGAACTACAAATGTGTTGCTGGAAAAGCGCAGCAGGTCAGGCAGCATCCAAGGAACAGGAGAATCGACGTTTCGGGCATAAGCCCTTCTTCAGGAATGAGGAAAGTGTGTCCAGCAGGCTAAGATAAAAGGTAGGGAGGAGGGACTGGGGGAGGGGCGTTGGAAATGCGATAGGTGGAAGGAGGTCAAGGTGAGGGTGATAGGCCAGAGTGGGGTGGGGGTGGAGAGGTCAGGAAGAAGATTGCAGGTTAGGAAGGTGGTGCTGAGTTCGAGGGATTTGACTGAGACAAGGTGGGGGGAGGGGAAATGAGGAAACTGGAGAAATCTGAGTTCATCCCTTGTGGTTGAAGGGTTCCTAGGTGGAAGATGATTTCATACCCAATCTGAAGTCTACCTAACCTACACTATTCCATGTACGTCCAATGCCAACTTAAATGTACTTAAAGTTGGCGAATCTACTACCATTGCAGGCAAAGCATGCCATACCCTTACTACTCTCTGAGTAAAGAAACTTACCTCTGACATCTGTCCTATATCTATCACCCCTCAATTTAAAGCTATGCCCCCTCATGCTCGCCATCACCATATTTGGAAAAAGGCTCTCCCGTCCACCCTATCTAACCCTCTGATTATCTTATATGTCTCTATTAAGTCACCTCTCAACTTTCTTCTCTCTAATGAAAACAGCCTCAAGTCCTTCAGCCTTTCCTCGTAAGACCTTCCCTCCATACCAGGCAACATCTGAATAAATCTCCTCTGCACCCTTTCCAAAGCTTCCACATCCTTCTTATAATGCGGTGACCAGAACTGTACACAATACTCCAAGTGCAGCCGCACCAGAGTTTTGTATTTGATTTAATGTTTGTATTTGTGTGTATTATTTTGTAAGTTTGTAAAAACATGTTAGATTTTCAATAAAAATATCTAATAAAAAAATGCATTTAAAGTGACTTTTTCCAAATTTGTTCCATGAAAAATTGATCAACAACTTCTGAAATGTGACAACTGATTGATTTAAAAGAAACAAGAGTATCTTCTGCCACTGCACTGACAGAAGAAATTAGTGCTGTTGACGTCAATATGCTCCTAGAGCTGGAAACCAGCACCAAGCAGGAGGCTGTGAGGGATTGTATGCAGGGTGAATAATGTTTGGAGTAGGGCAGTAAGGCTATTGCTCTTACTCTTTGATGTAGCCTCCTCCTGAGGAAAGAGATCAATCTGAGACTGGTACAGTTGAGAACAGAAGCAAGTCAAACAGTCGGGGCAGGCAGGGACAAGGTAGGAATAATAAATTAAACTGCATTTATTTCAATGCAAGGGGCCTAACAGGGAAGGCGGATAAACTCAGGGCATGGTCAGGAACATGGGACTGGGATATCATAGCAATTACAGAAACATGGCTCAAGGATGAGCAGGACTGGCAGCTGAATGTTCCAGGATACAAATGCTACAGGAAGGATTGAAAGGTAGGCAAGAGAGGAGGGGGAGTGGCGTTTTTGATAAGAGATAGCATTACAGCTGTACTGAGGGAGGATATTCCCGGAAATACATCCAGGGAAGTTATTTGGGTGGAACTGAGAAGTAAGAAAGGGATGACCACCTTATTGGGATTGTATTGTAGACCCCCTAATAGTCAGAGGGAAAATGAGAAACAAACTTGTAAAGAGATCTCAGCTATCTGTAAGAATAATAGGGTAGTTATGGTAGGGGATTTTAACTTTCCAAACATCGACTGGGACTGCCATAGTGTTAAGGGTTTAGATGGAGAGGAATTTGTCAAGTGTGTACAAGAAACTTTTCTGATTCAGTACCTACTAAAGAAGGTGCAAAACTTGACCTACTCTTGGGAAATAAGGCAGGGCAGGTGACTGAGGTGTCAGTGGGGGAGCACTTTGGGGCCAGCAACCATAATTCCATTAGATTTAAAGTAGTGTTGGAAAAGATCTAAAACTTGAACTTCTAAATTGGGGAAAGTCCAATTTTGATGGTATTAGGCAAGAACTTTCAAAAGCTGATTGGGGGCAGATGTTCGCAGGTAAAGGGACGGCTGGAAAATGGGAAGCCTTCAGAAATGAGATAACGAGAGTCCAGAGAAAGTATATTCCTGTGAGGGTGAAAGGAAAGGCTGGTAGGTATAGGGAATGCTGGATGACTAAAGAAATTGAGGGTTTGGTTAAGAAAAAGAAGGAAGCATATGTAAGGTATAGTCAGGATAAATCGAGTGAATCCTTAGAAGAGTGTAAAGCCAGTAGAAGTATACTTAAGAGGGAAATCAGGAGGTCAAAAAGGGGACATGAGATAGCTTTGGCAAATAGAATTAAGGAGAATCCAAAGGGTTTTTACAAATACATTAAGGGCAAAAGGGTAACTAGGGATAGAATAGGACCCCTCAAAGATCAGCAAGACGGCCTTTGTGTGGAGCCACAGAAAATGGGGGAGATACTAAACAAGTATTTTGCATCAGTATTTACTGTGGAAAAGGATATGGAAGATAGAGAAAGTAGTGAAATAGATGGTGACACCTTGAAAAATGTCCATATTACAGAGGAAATGCTGGATGTCTTGAAACAAATAAAAGTGGATAAATCCCCAGGACCTGATCAGGTGTACTCGAGAACTCTGTGGGAAGCAGGAGAAGTGATTGCTGGGCCTCTTGCTGAGATATTTGTATCACTGATAGTCACAGGTGAAGTGCCGGAAGACTGGAGGTTGGCTAACGTGATGCCACTCTTTAAGAAGGATAGTAAGGACAAACCAGGGAACTATAGACGAGTAAGCTTGATGTCGGTGGTGGGCAAGTTGTTGGAGGGAATCCTGATGGACAGGATGTACACGTATTTGGATAGGCAAGGACTGATTAGGGATGGTCAACATGGCTTTTTGTGTGGGAAATCATGTCTCACAAACTTGATTGAGTTTTTTGAAGAAGTAACAAAGAGGATTGATGAGGGCAGAGCAGTAGATGTGATCTACATGGACATCAGTAAGGCGTTCGACAAGGTTCCCCATGGGAGACTGGTTAGCAAGATTAGATCTCACGGAATAAAGAGAGAACTAGCCATTTGGATACAGAACTGGCTCAAAGGTAGAAGACAGAGGGTCGTGGTGGAGGATTGTTTTCCAGACTGGAGGCCTATGACCAGTGGAGTGCCACAAGGATCAGTGCTGGGTCCTCTACTTTTTGTCATTTATATAAATGAATTTGATGCGAGCATAAGAGGTACAGTTAGTAAGTTTGCAGATGACACCAAAATTGGAGGTGTAGTGGACAGCAAAGAAGGTTACCTCAGATTACAACAGGATCTTGACCAGATGGGCCAATGGGCTGAGAAGTGGCAGATGGAGTTTAATTCAGATAAATGCGAGGTGCTGCATTTTGGAAAAGCAAATCTTAGCAGGACTTATACACTTAATGGTAAGGTCCTAGAGAGTGTTGCTGAACAAAGAGACCTTGGAGTGCAGGTTCATAGCTCCTTGAAAGTGGAGTTGCAGGTAGATCGGATAGTAAAGAAGGCGTTTGGTATGCTTTCCTTTATTGGTCAGAGTATTGAGTACAGGAGTTGGGAGGTCATGTTGCGACTGTACAGGACATTGGTTAGGCCTCTGTTAGAATATTGCATGCAATTCTGGACTCCTTCCTATCGGAAAGATGTTGTGAAACTTGAAAGGGTTCAGAAAAGATTCACAAGGATGTTGCCAGGGTTGGAGGATTTGAGCTATAGGGAGAGGTTGAACAGGCTGGGGCTGTTTTCCCTGGAGCGTCGGAGGCTGAGGGGTGACCTTATAGAGGTTTACAAAATTATGAGGGGCATGGATAGGATAAATAGACAAAGTCTTTTCCCTGGGGTGGGGGAGTCCAGAACTAGAAGGCATAGGTTTAGGGTGAAAGAGGATATAAAAGGGACCTAAGGGGCAACATTTTCATGCAGAGGTGTGGTACATACATAGAATGAGCTGCCAGAGGAAGTGATGGAGGCTGGTACAATTGCAACATTTAAAAGGTATTTGGATGGGTATATGAATTGGAAGAGTTTGGAGGGATTTGGGCCGGGTGCTGGCAGGTGGGACTAAATTGAGTTGGGATATCTGGTCGGCATGGACGGGTTGGACTGAAGGGTCTATTTCCATGCTGTACATCTTTATGAATCAGCTGTGTTTTTACAATAGCCAACAATTTAATGTATTCCACAACTGAAGTGAGCTTTAAATTTCAAATTTAAATTTCCCCCAGCTTCTGTGGAGCAATTTGAACCATTATTCCCCAGATAAATGATCCATGACTCTATAATTAGTCCATTAACACTAAATGTGGTCACTATCTCGATCTAAATTTAATAAATTGAGTCATCTGCTTGTAGTTTACAGTTGTTGGGTGTTGAAGCTTGCAGATAATTTCTAATATGGACAGTTACAAAGCAGGAATAGAAAATTCTGGAAATAATTAGGTCGGGTAATGTCTGATTGAAGGCATCATCAATAGTGCTATCAAAGAGCTCTTGCTTGTCACAATAACTTGAGTCTATTATTTTTTGTCATTTATATGAATGATTTGGATGTGAGCATAAGAGGTATAGTTAGTGAGTTTGCTGATGATATCAAAATTGGAGGTGTAATGGATAGCCAAGAATATTTCCTCAGATTACAATGGGATCTTGATCAGATAATGGGCTGAGAAGTGGCAGGTGGAGTTTAATTTAGATAAATGCGAGATGCCGCATTTTGGGAAAACAAACCTTAGCAGGACTTTGACACTTAATGGTAAGGTCCTAGGGAGTGTTGCTGAACAAAGAGACCTTGAAGTACACGTTCATAACTCCTTGAAAATGGAGTTGCAGGTAGGATAGTGAAGAAGGTGTTTGGTATGCTTTCCTTTACTGGTCAGAGTATTGAACTTACTTTGTTGGTTGCTATGCTAGTTTGAACAATGGAGGGCACTAACTAAAAAGGAAAACCTCAGTCAAAAGCTGTTTAGTAAATAGCAACTATTCAATGAATAAATGTGTTTTCTTTGAAATGACAATTGTGATATAAAGTAAATGTCCAATGATTAAATTTGTTACAAGCAGAGAGAATACGGAGAAGCTCAGTAACTCTGGTAGCATCTGTGGAGAGAGAGAGACAGAGTTAATGTTTCGTGTCGTGTACGTCTTCTTCAGAGACCCAAAATTGTTTGCATCTGGCTGTGTAAATGTATTCTTCTTATTTACCTAACAAACTGTTCCTAATTTTGAACAACAATATAAAACATGTTAAACGTCTTTAATAACATAAAACATAACGCAATATAGCACAGGATCAGGCCTTTTATTCGAACAAAAACAACTTTAGTCTCTTCACATAACTGAAATCCCAATACTCGTAAATGTGGACGCACTGGTTACAAAGGTCCAAAAACATTTCTTCTTCCTCAGGCAGCTAATGAAATTTGGCATGAAAGCGAATAGCCTTGCCAACTTTTATAGGTGCGCCATCGAGAGCATTCTATCTGCATGTATAACTGTCTGATATGGCAACGGTATCATTCAAGATCGGAGACAGTTACAGGGAGTGGTGAACTCGGCCCGGACAATCACAAAGGTCAAGCTTCCATCTATAGAATCCGCTGTCAAGGAAAGGCCGCTAGCATTCTCAAAGATCAATCCCACTCTAGCAATGTTTTTCAACAACCTTTTCCATCGGGGAGAAGGTGCAGAAGCCTGAACACATGCACCAGTCAGTTTCGAAACAGTTTCTACCCGACTGTTGTTAGATTACTGAATAGACTCACAAACTCTTAACATTCGCCTGTACCTGTGTTTTTGTTTTTGCTGCTATTTACCTATTATTTACTTATCTATGCTACTTAACTCTGCCTGTATTGCTCACAAGACAAAGCTTTTCACTGTGCCTTGGTACACGTGAAATTCAATTCGATTCGATTCAATTCAACTTGGCATCTTTCCAAAATGTACTTTCAAACCTGTGTTTTGCACAACTTCTTCATTTCTTGCTCAATGCTTCCAGTAATTAACTCAAAGATCCAAAGTGTACTTCTGCGGTCTGTATGGTGCAACCAACCCTAGCTTCCAGTTGCCAGCTATTTCAACTCCTCCTCCCATTCCCTTGGCGACATGGCCATCCTGGACCTCCTCCTCAGACAAAATAATGTCGCTCACACTGGAGGAACAACAACTCATAGTCTGCCTCAGGAGCTTACAGCCCAATGACCTTAACATAGAATTCACGAGCTTCAAAATCCCTCCACCCCCCCAACCTTATCCCATGGTCAGCCTTCCCTCTCCTCTCCACCTCCTTGACCTGACCTAACCTGTCCACCTTCCTTCTCACCTATCCACTCCATCCTTCCTACTCGGAGGAGAAAGTGAGGACTGCAGATGCTGGAGATCAGAGCTGAAAATGTGTTGCTGGAAAAGCGCAGCAGATCAGGCAGCATCCAAGGAGCAGGAGAATCGACATTTCGGGCATGAGCCCGAAGGGCTCCTGAAGAAGGGCTCATGCCTGAAACGTCGATTATCCTGCTCCTTGGATGCTGCCTGACCTGCTGCGCTTTTCCAGCAACACATTTTCAGCATCCTTCCTACTCACCAATCACAATAACCTGCTACCTGTATCCACCTATCACCATCCCAGCTACCTTTTCCCTCAACCCAACTATCCACCCTTTATTTATTTCTCTGCTCCCTTCCTCCTCCCTCATCCTGATGAAGGGTCCCGATTCGACACATCCACTTTCCTGCTTTCCCGATGCTGCCTGACTTCCAGGGTCTTTCCAGCTCCATGTTTTATCGACCCCGTTTTTTTAAAAAATCAGCCTTCACAGCTTGTCCTGCCACCTTCACTCATTTGTGATCTTTCACTTCCAGGTTAACAGTCACCATGCTTAAAACGTGAAAATCTGCTTTCTTCCCACAGATGCTGCCAGACTTGCTGAGTTTCACCAGCAATTTCTGTTCTTGTTTCATTGATTCTCTGTGCTTTTAAAATTGTACCATTTAGTTCATGTTTCCCTCTCCTGTTTCTTCTGCGTTGTGGACAGCAGGTGTAGGTTATTGAATTTGAATGATTTATTGTCACTTCCATTTGACAATGAATAATTCAGTTACATACAATGAAGAGCTTGAACTGCGCCACAATCTAGTTGAATAGTTTAAGAATAAAAAGATGTAACAGAAACAGAATCTATCCTTGTTTCGCCACTTCCACCATGAGTCCTAAGTTGGCTGACCAGCCACATGACAACTCCGCCACCACCCATCCTCCATCGCCATCTACTCTGGACTCACCATTGTAGGAGTCGCCATGCTTTAAGTGCCATTTTTTTGTCACTCAGCCCATCTTGTTGACACCTTTTCAAGTCCCATGCTGGTCCCACATCCGCCCCCCCAAACAGCTGCCACCATTGCCTCACCAACAGCCAGGGGTCTGTGCTCCCAGCCGACAGTGGCTGCATCAGGAGTTCCTGGCTCTGCCCCTGCCAAGAGTCCTGCTCTGGGCATGCCACCCTGCTTTGACTGCAGCCACCACCTCGCCAATGCCAGGAGCCTCCACTCTTGCCGAACTACAACCAGGAGTCCCTGGCTCTGCTGCGGAGCCAGAGCAGCACAGCTCCAAGAGTCCTGCTCTGGCCACCCTCCTTTGAGATGTTGCCTTGTCGGCACTGCCACCTTGAAGAGTCTGCTGCTGCTCCTGCCGCCACTGCCTCTGATCACTGGAGGGGCTTTGCTGCCACTGCTTCTAGCCCTGAACGCCAAGAGGGAGTTCTTGTTGCCTCTGCTGTCACCTCCAATTGCCTGGAAGTGCCATGTCTACCTCCAGCTGCCAGGAAGCTGCTGCCAATCCGTGCATAGTCTGCTCTCACTACTGTGCTGATGCCACCAATCAATGCACCAAAGAAATAAAGATGTATGGAAAAAGAAACAAAAGAGAAAGAAGTTAAAAAAAGAAAGAAAGCAGATGGGAGTGGATGAGCACCCAGCAAGAGGCTGCACACAGCCTTGCTACCCTGCCGCCATCTTGGAATCAGGCCAATTGCTCTGAGGAACCTTTGTTTCATCTCCAAGCCTCTGGTCAACTATCACTTTAATTCCCCATCCTTTTCTCCAATCCAGTTTTTCTCAAGTTCCTGCATTGTCTCATTGAAACTCAATGAGTAACACCTCGGTTCAAATAGGTACTTTACATCCTTTTGACTTAACAATGAGTTCAACAGTTTGAGGTCATGAGTTTGCTGAAAAAGGGACATAGTTCGTCTTACACACATCAGGACAGTTTGCAACAATTTGCAATTATGATCATCCCATTTTGTCATGCAGCACTCGTTGATACAGATTCTACTGTTGTTGTTTGCATCTCTCCAGATCCATTTTAATATTTTATATCTCCCACTTACACTTTCTTTTGCCTTGCACCATTATTTCTTTTCTCATTTAATCTCTCCGGCCTTCCAGTTTTATCACAAACCTTCCCTTTTGTTACTAACCAATTCTTCTGCTCTGTATTTGCTTAAAATTGGTTTCCTGTTAAATGTCAACCTGAATTGATAATATTATTTCTCACTTGACAGATGCTACACGATCTATTAAGTATTTCCTGGATTTCTGCCTTTTTTGCTGATTGCCAGAATGTACAATGTTCTGAAAAAGAAACAGAAAGAGTTGGAACTTCGCAGTAGTGTTATGCTTTCCTGTAATCACTGTTCTATGTTATGCAGACAGCTAATTTAAAAGTCACAAGTTGTAAATGTCAGTATATTCAGAAAAAGTTTCACCCTAATTTTTGTTTTTTCTAAAGCTTTTACTTCAATGATTTGTACAGTATTGTAGTAATAAATCAGCAAGGCGAACTTTGTGTGGAGCCACAGAAAATGGGGGAGATGTGGAAAAGGATAGGGAAGATACAGACTGTAGGGAAATAGATGGTTACATCTTGCAAAATGTCCAGATTACAGAGGAGGAAGTGCTGGATGTCTTGAAATGGGTAAAGGTGGGTAAATCCCCAGGACCTGATCAGGTGTACTGAGAACTCTGTGGGAAGCTAGAGAAGTGATTGCTGGGCCTCTTGCTGAGATATTTGTATCATCGATAGTCACAGGTGAGGTGCCAGAAGACTGGAGGTTGGCTAACGTGATGCCACTCTTTAAGAAGGATAGTAAGGACAAACCAGGGAACTATAGACGAGTAAGCTTGATGTCGGTGGTGGGCAAGTTGTTGGAGGGAATCCTGATGGACAGGATGTACATGTATTGGAAAGGCAAGGAATGATTAGGGATGGTCAACATGGCTTTGTGCGTGGGAAATCATGTCTCACAAACTTGATTGAGTTTTTTGAAGAAGTAACAAAGAAGATTGATGAGGGCAGAGAAGTAGATGTGAGGGTTGTTTTTCAGACTGGAGGCTTGTGACCAGTGGCGTGCCTCAAGGATCGATGCTGAGTCCTCCACTTTATGACATTTATATAAATGAATTTGATGCGAGCATAAGAGGTACAGTTAGTAAGTTTGCAGATGACACCAAAATTGGAGGTGTTGTGGACAGCGAAGAGGGTTACCTCAGATTACAACAGGATCTGGACCAGATGGGCCAATGGGCCGAGAAGTGGCAGATGGAGTTTAATTCAGATAAATGCGAGGTGCTGCATTTTGGGAAAGTAAATCTTAGCAGGATTTATACACTTAATGGTAAGATCCTAGGGAGTGTCGCTGAACAAAGAGACCTTGGAGTACAGATTCATAGCTCCTTGAAAGTGGAGTTGCAGGTAGATAGGATAGTGAAGGCGGCATTTGGTAAGCTTTCTTTTATTGGTCAGTGTTAAGTACAGGAGTTGAGAGGTCATGTTGCAGCTGTACAGGACATTGGTTAGGCCACTGTTGGAATATTGCATGCAATTCTGGTCTCCTTCCTATCAGAAAGATGTTGTGAATCTTGAAAGGGTTCAGAAAAGATTTACAAGCATGTTGTCAGGGTTGGACGATTTGAGCTATAGGAAGAGGCTGAACAGGCTGGGGCTGTTTTCCCTGGAGCATCGGAGGCTGAGGGGTGATCTTATACAGGTTTACAAAATTATGAGCGGCATGGATAGAATAAATAGGCAAAGTCTTTTCCCCGGGATCGGGGAGTCCAGAACTAGAGGGCATAGGTTTAGGGTGAAAGGGGAAAGACATAAAAGAGACCTAAGGGGCAACATTTTCACGCAGAGGGTGGTACATGTATGGAATGAGCTGCCAGAGGTACTGGTGGAGGCTGGTACAATTGCAACATTTAAGAGGCATTTGGATGGGTATGAATAGGAAGGGTTGGGAGGGATATGGGCCGGGTGCTGGCAGATGGGACTAGATTGGGTTGGGATATCTGGTCGGCACTGACAATTTGGACCCAAGGGTCTGTTTCCGCGCTATACATCTCTATGACTCTAATAGGCAGGGGATGATATTAGTGTATTGTTCTTCCAGAGAGCTAGCACAAACACAATGGGCCAAATTATGAGGAGAGTTTGAGTTGATTGGGCCTGTATTTGTTGGAATAGAGATGAATGAGAGGCATACCAGATTCTTAAGGTCTCGATTTGTAAAGGTTGGTTCTCCTAATGGGAGAACCTAGGACTCCTTAGAAGGCATAATCTTAGAAACAGAGTCACAAATTTAAAACAGATGAGGGATTTCTAGATGCCTTTTAAATGTTGCAATTGTATAGCCTCCATCACTTTCTCTGGCAGCTTATCCTATACACGTACCACCATCTGTGTGAAAAAGCTTCCCTTAGATCTTCCCCTCTCACCCTCAACCTATGCCCTCTAGTTCTGGACCCCCACCCCCCCCCCCCCGGGAAGAGACTTTGTCTATTTACCCTATCCATGCCCCTCATGATTTTATAAACCTCCAGAAAGTCACCCCTTAGCCTCCGAAGCTCCAGGGAAAACAGCCCCAGCCTATTCAGTCTCTCCCTATAGCTCAAATCCTCCAATCCTGGCAACATCCTTGTAAATCTTTTCCGAACCCTTTCAAGTTTCACAACATCTTTCCGGTAGGAAAGAGACCAGAATTGCACGCAACATTCCAACAGTGGCCTAACCAATGTCCTATACAGACGCAACATGACCTCCCAACTCCTGTACTCAATACCCTGACCAATAAAGGAAAGCATACCAAAGCCTTCTTCACTATCCTATCTACCTGCGACTCCACTTTCAAGGAGCTTTGAACCTGCACTCCAAGGTCTCTTTGTTCAGCAACACTCCCTAGGACCTTACCATTAAGTCCTGCTAAGATTTGCTTTCCCAAAATGCAGCACCTCACATTTATCTAAATTATACTCCATTTGCCACTTCTCAGCCCATTAGCCCATCTGATCAAGATCCCATTGTAATCTAAGGTTACCTTCTTCGCTGTCCACTATACCTCCAATTTTGGTGTCATCTGCAAACTTACTAACAATAAGTCTTATACTCACATCCAAATCATTTATATAATTTATGAAAAGTAGTGGACTCAGCACTGATCTGTGTGGCACTCCACTATTCTCTGCAGATATTTCCTTTTGAGATAATGATCCATTTAGCTTTTGACTGTCTCAATTAGCACTGCCTCAAATAGCACTGCCTCAAATAGACTAGCAATTTACTGTCACGTGTATTTTTACAATAAGTGAAACGTTTCATAAGTAACCATACTACGGTGCCTAAATTAATGAAATCATAAAGAAGAATGAAATCATCACAGTTCAATTAACAACTCATGAGTATGGAGCTACGCTGGTAAAACTGGGCCAAAAGCACCACGCCAGGCTGAGACTGCCATGCCAAGACAAGACCTCCACGCTAGGTCAAGACCAGAAGCTGCCTCCAAAGCAAGGACGAGACTTCCATGCCAAGATGAAACCTCCCTGCTGGGACTAGACCTTCACACTGGGCTGCTGGAGTATCTGGAAGCCACGGCAGAAAACCTCCATGACTTGATAAGACCTCCACACCAGGACAAGAACACCAATACAGGCTAAGAATGCCACTCCAAGAGAAGACCCTCCCACCGGGAGACCACCACACCGGGAGACCGGCACGCCAGGCATCAGGCCTGTACCACAATTCCAGGCTGTTGAACCACTTTACCTGGCCTGGGCTGGGAGAAAACTCCTTCCAAAGCCATTAAAAGACAATAATGTACACACTACTATACTTAGGAGCAGTGCTTTCCAATTCCTAACTACTCTAGGCATGAAAAAGGTTTCCCTTGTATTACCGTTTTCTTTTTGTCAATTATTTTATATCTGTGCCCTCTGATACACAATCTTTTCATTAAGGAGATCAGTTTCTCCCTCTGTTCTGGAGCCACAGCCAAGAACCCTCCTGAATTCGAATACTTCTATCAGCCAACTTCTCCAATCTGTCAGCCTAACTGATGTTCCTCATATCCTGGAACAATTCACCTAATCTTTACTGCATCACCTTTAATGAATAACCACATATTATGTGGTTGGGTGAGATAGATGCTCATGATTCACCCAGGACATCCCCAATGATTTTATAGATATTACTAAAATCAAACAGCAAGACATGTAAAAATGTGATTCAGGTGTACAGTAGGTGGGACTTGAACCTGGCACTCCTAGCTCAAAGGTAGAGACATTACAACTTTTGGTAATGTTCTCGCTCAGAACTGTGCCACACGAGCCCTACCCAAGCTCTTTACGCACACTTTTTATCCAACCTGTCCAAAGCCCAGTAGGACAAACCAAATAATACTTTGTTAAAAATCACACAACACCAGGTTATAGTCCAACAGGTTTAATTGGAAGCACCAATTAAACCTGTTGGACTATAACCTGGTGTTGTGTGATTTTTAACTTTGTACACCCCAGTCCAACACCGGCATCTCCGAATCACAAATAATACTTGGAAGTGAATGTGCTGGTCATATTGGTTATCCATTATAAAGTAGTCAAAAGTCTGGTGCTGGAAAAACAAGCAGATCAGGCTGCATCTGAGGAGGTGAATCAACGTTTTGAGCAAAAGCCCTTCCTCAGGAATGGGATTTGAACCTGGCATTCCTGGCTCAGAGGTACTGGCATTACCACTTCTGGCAGTGTTCTGGCTCACAGCTATTCCTGATTACCATTCCCGACGAAGGGCTTATGCCTGAAACGTCAATTCTCCTGCTCCTCAGATGCTGCCTGAACTGCTGTGCTTTTCCAGCACCGCACTCTTGACTCTGATCTCCAGCATCTACAGACCCTACTTTCTCCTAACCTATTATAAAGTACTCAAGATGTGTGGGACCAGTATGTCTCAATAACTGACTTTTTTCCCCCCCTTTTTTTGGAAAATATTAACAGAGGAGGGTAGTGAATCCTGGCCTCCCAGCTCTGCTATGTTATCACAATATTCTCATCTCAGCATCTTTAAAATGTAATTACGAACAGCATTTACATCCACTTTGAATGCTCCAGCAAAGTGCTCTAGGCTTGTGTTCACTGGACATTGGTTTGGCCAATTTTGGAATATTGCATGCAATTCTAGTCTCCTTCCTATTGGAAGGATTTTGTGAAACTTGAAACGGTTCAGAGAAGGTTTACAAAGATGTTGCCAGTGTTGGAGGATTTGAACTATCGGGAGAGGCTGAATAGGCTGGGACTGTTTTCACTGGAGCATCAAAGGCTGAGGGGTGACCTTATATAGGTTTACAAAATTATGAGAAGCATGGATAAAAAAAAACAATGTCTTTTCCCTGGGGTGGGGAGTCCAGAACTAGAGGGCATAGGTTTATTTAAGATGAGAGGGAAAAGATAAAATAAGTTGTCCCTTAGGTCACTTATATCAAGCAGCGGGTGGTACGTGTATGCAATGAGCTGCCAGAGGAAGCGGTGGAGGCTGGTACAATTGCAACATTTAAAAGGCATCTGGATGGATATATGAATAGGAAGAGTTTAGAGAGATATGAACCAGGTGCTGGCAAATGGGACTAGATTAGGTTAAGATACTTGATGGGCATAAGACGCGTTAGACAACTTCACCAACACATTCCACCCTGACCTTAAATTTACCTGGACCATCTCTGACACCTCCCTCCCCTTCCTGGACCTCTCCATCTCCATTAATGACGACCGACTTGACACTGACAATTTTTACAAACCCACCGACTCCCACAGCTACCTGGATTAAACCTCTTCCCACCCTACCTCTTTCAAAAATGCCATCCCGTATTCCCAATTCCTCCGCCGGGTCTGCTCCCAGGAGGACCAGTTCCACCACAGAACACACCAGATGGCCTCCTTCTTTAGAGACCGCAATTTCCCTTCCCACGTGGTTAAAGATGCTCTCCAACGCATCTCGTCTACATCCAGCACCTCCGCCCTCAGACCCCACCCCTCCAACCGTAACAAGGACAGAACGCCCCTGGTGCTCACTTTCCACCCTACCAACCTTCGCATAAACCAAATCATCCCCCGACATTTCCGCCACCTCCAAAAAGACCCCACCACCAGGGATATATTTCCCTTCCCACCCCTTTCCGCCTTCCGCAAAGACCGTTCCCTCCGTGACTACCTGGTCTGGTCCACGCCCCCCTACAACCCACCCTCCCATCCTGGCACTTTCCCCTGCCACTGCAGGAATTGTAAAACCTGCGCCCACACCTCCTCCCTCACCTCTATCCAAGGCCCTAAAGGAGCCTTCCACATCCATCGAAGTTTTACTTGCACATCCACTAATATCATTTATTGTATCCGGTGCTCCCGACGCGGTCTCCTCTACATTGGGGAGACTGGGCGCCTCCTAGCAGAGCGCTTTAGGGAACATCTCCGGGACACCCGCACCAATCAACCACACCGCCCCGTGGCCCAACATTTCAACTCCCCCTCCCACTCTGCCGAGGACATGGAGGTCCTGGGCCTCCTTCACCGCCGCTCCCTCACCACCAGACGCCTGGGGGAAGAACGCCTCATCTTCTGCCTCGGAACACTTCAACCCCAGGGCATCAATGTGGACTTCAAGTTTCCTCATTTTCCCTTCCCCCACCTCACCCTAGTTCTAAACTTCCAGCTCAGCACTGTCCCCATGACTTGTCCGACCTGCCTATCTCCTTTTCCACCTATCCACTCCACCCTCTCCTCCCTGACCTATCACCTTCATCCCCTCCCCCACTCACCTGTTGTACTCTATGCTACTTTCTCCCCACCCCCACCCTCCTCTAGCTTATCTCTCCACGCTTCAGGCTCTCTGCCTTTATTCCTGATGAAGGGCTCTTGCCCGAACCGTCGATTTCGAAGCTCCTTGGATGCTGCCTGAATTGCTGTGCTCTTCCAGCACCACTAATCCAGAATCTGGTTTCCAGCATCTGCAGTCATTGTTTTTACCGCGTTAGACCGAACAGTCTGTTTCCGTGTTGTGATTTTGTTGTCGGGAGTGCGCGTGCGCAATTGGTAGATGGCCTGTCGGGAGCTGTAGTTTCAAGGTTAGCCGCTGACGTCGCGAGGTGTTTATTGTAGAACTACAATTCCCAGCCTGCTCCATCGTACTGAATATTGTTGGTGGGAGGGCGCGCGTGTCATTAGTGGATGGCCTGCCGGGAGCTGTAGTTTCTCAGGTCAGAGCTGACGCCGCGAGGTGTCTGTTGTGGAACTACAATTCCCAGCCTGCCTCAGGTAATTGGCTCTGTTATTTGACAGTGATGTGGTTTTGAAAAGGGGATGCTGTTATCCCGGAGCCGCTCTGAAGTGAACAACTCACCGAGGCAGCAGCAATGTACGCACTGGGTGCCGCGGCGAGGCCGGCGGTGGTGTCGGGCCGGAGCGCTCGGCGCCTGGCCGGCATGCGGCTCAGCTGGCGATTCGGGGACCGTGGAGCCGGTCTAGCCGGAGCCTGGGGCTCCGCCGCCGGCCTGATCACCGAAGGAGCGGCCTCGCTTCTCCGGGACAACTGCAGGAATGGCGACAGGGTCCTCACCATCGCGAACATGAACCCGCAGGTCCGGGCTACTGAGTACGCGGTGCGGGGACCCATCGTCATTAAAGCGGGAGAGATCGAGAAGGAGCTGCAACAGGTTGGTGGGCGGGCTAGCGGAGCAGTACTGAACCATGTACTGTACTTGACAGATTAACGCAGTTTAGGGTGAGGCCATTCGGCCCATTGTGCATTTGCTGGCTCTACCCAGTTAGCTCCGACTTTGTTTTCACTGTCCCGCACAAGTGTGCCTCTTCAAATACAGTTCCCTTTTTGGAAGCATCTTCTCTCCCTGTTTATTTTCTCAGACCTCAGTTTGTTTTTCATTCAGCGCCTCAGACTGAACACCTGCTAGTACCTCTTTAACCTTAGTTAACCAAGACTGACCAACTAATTGCACCCCCTTTTAGACCAAAGAAACAGAAATTGCTCTAAATGCTCAAGTCTGGCAACATCTCTGGAGAGAAATCAGACGTGTTGGGTTGAGTGACCCTCCGTCAGAACATCGTCACTACTCCCAGTCTCTTCTAGACCAACATTGGTGTCAAGCATGTACATCCAAAGTTGCTCAGAAACTGAGTTGCACTCAGTCTTCTACAGACATCTTCTACAAACCCACCGACTCCTACAGCTACCTGGACTACACCTCCTCCCACCCTGCCTCCTGTAAAAATGCCCCCTTATTCCTAATTCCTCCACCTCTGCTGCACCTCCTCCAGGAGGACCAGTTCAACCACAGAACACACCAGATGGCCTCCTCCTTCAAAGACTGCAGATTTTCCTCCCACATGGTCGATGATTCCCTCCAGCGCATCTCATCCACTTCCCACGCCTCTGTCCTCGAATCCCACCCCTCCAACCCCATCAAGAAGAGAACCCCTGCCCTCACCTTCCACAACCAAACTCTGTATACATCGCATCATTTTCCGCCACCTAAAACAGACCCCAACACCAGAGATTTATTTCCCTCCCCACCCCTATCTGCTTTCCATAAAGACCATTCCCTCCACGATTCTCTTGTCAGGTCTATGCCCCCTCCACCAACCCACTCTCACCTCCGGGCACCTTCCCCTGTCACCACAGAAATTGCAAAACCTGCACCCACACCTCCTTCCTCACCTCCGTCCTATGCCCCAAAGGAGCCTTCCACATACATCAGAGTTTTATCTGCACTTCCACATATGTCATTTACTGTATTCGTTGCTCCCGATGCTGTCTCCTTTACACTGGGGAGACAGGATGCCAACTTGCAGAGCGCTTCAGAGAACATCTCCGGGACATCTGCATCAACCAGCCCTACCGCCCCGTGGCCAAAAACATCTACTCCTCCCACTCTGCCAAGGACATGCGGGTTCTGGGCCGCCTCCATCGCCACAGCCTAACCACCCAACACTTGGAGGAAGTACGCCTCATCTTCCACCTTGTGACCCTCCAACAACATGGTATCAATGTAGACTTCACCAGTTTCCTCACTTCCTTCCCCCCACCTTTTCCCAGTTCCAACCTTCCAACTCGACACTGCCCTCATGACTTGACCATCTTCCTTCCATCCTATCCGATCCATCCTCCTCTCTGACCTATCACCATTACCTTCACCTCCAACTATCTACCTATAGCATGTTCAACTACCTTACCCCACCCCCTCCAGTTCCACCCCCTCAGCTCAAAAGCCTCGTTCTTGATGAAGGGCTCTTGCCGGAAGCGTCGATTCTCCTCCTTGGATGCTGTCTGAGCTGCTGTGCTTTTCCACTCGACCCACATTTGCTCCCTCAGCCTGTTCCACTAGGTTGTGATTAATCTGATGTGACTTTAACTCCATTGTTGCTGTGAGTCCTCCACAGTCCTCGAGGCCCTTGACAATAAAACAAAACTAGGCAAAAGTGAGGACTGCAGATGCTGGAGATTAGAGTGGTGCTGGAAAAGCACAGCAGGTCAGGCAGCATCCGAGGAGCAGGAAAATCAGCATTTCGGGCAAAAGCCCTTTGTCAATAAAACAAAACTGTCTAATCCAATGTTGAATAAATTCAAAGACTCAGTTTCTGCTGTTTTGGGGAAAATGTCTGTAAACCAATGATCCTTAAAAGGAATTCTTCCTCCTCTTCACCTTCACTGAGAATCTCCTTTTGAAACTGCTTCTTGACTTCTGCTTCTAGATTGCTCAATGCATGCCCTATGCTGGGGTAAATATCACATACTTCAAAATATTCTTTGTAAGTTCTTAAAATGATTACACGCACATTAAATCTAGGAGAAAATGAGGACTGCAGATGCTGGAAATCAGAGTCGAGAGTGTAGTGCTGGAAAAGCACAGTAGGTCAGGCAGCATCCGAGGAGCAGGAGAAGTGACGTTTCGGACATAAGCCCTTCATCAGGTCAATTTTCCTGCTCCTCGGCTGCTGCCTGACCTGCTGTGCTTTTCCAGCACCACAATCGCGATGCAAATTAAACCTAGCCCTGAATAGAACAGTCAAAGTTTAAACATTAGAACCAGCTGTGACTTAATGGTTAGTAATCTTACCTCAGAATCATAATATAAAATTCTACATTTACCATATATCAGATCACAGACTGGAGGTTTATGTTGAATTTGTGAGCCTTGCTTTGTGGAATGTTATGTTCAATGAGAATTTTAACTCTGAAACTTTGTTCCTGTGGTGGAATGATAGCAGATATTATGGTTTATTTAAACATTAAGATAACAGGTGTACTGAGTTTACCTAATCCTGTCATAAAATGTCTACGTCTGTATTTTATGAATTCAGTTGTGAAATATCCACAGATATTTCTATTTTAGCTGTGATAGACAGAAGTATTTGACTTCTGATAAGTTGACCTTAACAATGATAAATAATACCTTGAAGAGGGAGAGTGAGAGAGGCCGTGGAGGAAAAATGCTGATGATCTTTTACTGTGCATTGTAGACATTGAAATACATTAGCTGTTTACAAAATCTTCGACTTCAGCAAACTGATTTTCTTGTTCTGTGTTTATGGTTATGACTAGATTGTAGAAGTTGTATTGGTGTACTAGGAAGTCTTAATCACAAGTTTCAGATGAGCCCCTTAGCGAATCATGAAACCAATGTTTCTTCATACCTCCCCAAATAGACCCTATATAGGGGCAGGTCTTTAGGAGCTCCTGCCATTGTCCTTATTCTACAAGTACAATGTTTGTTCTACCTTTCTAATTAAAACTCTGAAAATTGGAAAGCAAATTGCCCGTGCTACAAGACACCATTCACGTCAAAGCAAAAGAAAAATGTAATAGTGAAAAGGAATATGTTAGCAGAAGGATAGATACAGCTATGGAGTCATGACTGAGTATTCTGATGGTTGTGTTGCCTCCCTATGACTTAAAGGGATCGTCCCTTCCCCTGCTCCCCCACAGTTGAAAAAAGGTGGAATTGAAGAAGATGGATTCGTCTGTTGTCGTTATTTGAACAACATGAGTAGGAATGAAGTTACTTTGCAAGATCTTGAGCTAAAATTGAAATTAAATCGCAAACCATTATAGTAATAATCTCTGGATGCTTACCTGAGCTACAACTAAATTGATGACAGGTCAATTAGATAAAGGACAGTTCCATTGGATACAAGGGTTTAGATTACATTACTTAGTGTGGAAACAGGCCCTTTGGCCCAACAAGTCCACACCGACCCGACCCGCCACCCACCCATACATTTACCTCTTCACCTAACACTACGGGCAATTTAACATAGCCAATTCACCTGACCTGCACATCTTTGGACTGTGGGAGGAAACCCACGCAGACACTGGGAGAATGTGCAAACTCCACACAGTCAGTCACCTGAGGCGGGAATTGAACCCGGGTCTCTGACGCTGTGAGGCAGTAGTGCTGACCACTGTGCCACCATGTCGCTCACTCGGGTGTCAATTCTTAGGGTACCTCCACTAGTTGGGGATAAGGAACCAGCTTTTCCATTGTGACAAGCTTCATTTAACATGAACCGAGATCATTGGTCAGGTGTAATGAATAACCAGGGCATTAGGAGCTGAACTGATTTGGAATGAGTAACAAGCTGTAGAACAGAATAGCAATTTTGAATCAAAATTCGACTAACAAAAGTATACAGAGCTCAGTAAAGGAAATAGCTAGGGTGAAATCAGGAATTTTTTAAAAAACTTGGTGTTTTAAGGGATGCCATAATCATGGAAAACATGGTCTGCAAATAGACTGGGAAATCAGAATTTGCAGCAATAGTGTAAGATGACGAGTTTATGAAGAACATTCAAGTTGTTTTGAAAGAACCAACCAAGCAACAGGCTGTTTTGGATCTGGTGCTGTAGCATGTTAGCCTTAATAACTAATTCGTAATGGGAAGTCCAGGAAAGGAAGTTCATAATATGTTAGAATGAATAACTTTAGTTATGCCCAAAATTAAATTTTTTTTAATGTGCAATTAAACTATGTGAGGGGAGAGTTGCCAAAAAATAGGCGAGGAAATTAAATAATATTGTTGTAGTTAGGCGATGATGGGCCCTTTTAAGAATTCATAATTCAGAATAAGGATATGTTGCCGTAAGCAATAAAAATCACAGGAAACACGATCCGATAATGGTTTGCAAGAGACACTAAAGTATTAGGTTAAAAGAAGAGGCTTAGCGTGTCACTGGGAAAACAGTGTTAGGTCATAGAATCTCAAATATAGGAACAAGTCCTTCAGCCCACCATATCCATGCTGACGAACAAACATAATCTCATTTACCTGCACTCAGTCCATTGCCCATTATGCCCTGGCATTTTAAGTGCTGGTCCAGAAGCTTCTTAAATGTTGAAAATACCTGCCTGCACTGCCCTCTCAGGTTCCATATTTCTACAACCCTCTCGGTGAAAAATGTTTTCTTCAGTTCCCCCCTAAACTGCCTAGTCCTCACCTTAAACTTTTGCTCTTAGACATATTTGCCATGGGGAAGAGACTTTCATGATCTACCCTATCTATGCCTTTCATAATTTTACATAGCTCAATCAGACTCCATCCCCCCCTCCCCAAAAAGCCTCTTCTGCAAATCCAATTTCTCCTCATAACTGAGATTTTATTGAAAATTGGGAGAGTTTTATAAAGTTTAGCAGAGGAGAAATGAGAATTTGATGTAGAAAGGGAAAATAGCAACAAGATTGGCTGTTAGGGATGTAAATAGATTGTAAGAGTTTCCATAAGTAAAAAGAGATTAACTTGAGTAATTGTGGGTTATCTGGAAGCAGACATGGGAGACATTATGATGGGGAGTAAGGACTGAAAGATGCAGTAAGTATTTTGTATCCATCTACACCTTCAGAAGAGAAAAAAATTGCAGATGTGTGGAACTGTAGACCTTGTGGGAATTAAGAACTTAAAAGAATGCGTACTGGTGAAGAAATAGTATTGGAGAAATTAATTGGAGTAAAAGCCAACAAATCTCTGATTCAATGGTCAAGACCCTAGGATTTTAAATTGTGACTTCAGAAATAGTGAATACAATGTTTTGATTTTCTAGAATTCCCTGTTCACTATTAATTGAGGTCAGGCACGTACTGGTTTATTCCTTTGGCAGTTGGCTGCCAGGAGATTTGAGAGCATCCCCTGTTGATTGGAAGATAGTATTTGGAACCCTAGTTTTAAAGGGAGGAGGGGGAAAGAGAAAACTGAGCACTATAGGCTAATAGTGCCTTTTGAAATGAGTAATAGATTTCAGCATTTCCACTATCATTTGGGATGTAATTTCAGGATATTTATGAAATATTAGAATAGAATCCCTACAGTGTAGAAACAGGTCCTTCAGCCCACCAAGTCCATGCCTACCCTCTGAAGAGTAACCCTTCCAGTCCCATTTCCCTACCTTTTTATCCTATATTTACCCATGACAAATGCACCTAACCTACACATCCTTGAACACTATTGGCAATTTAGCATGGGCAATTCACCCAACCTGCATATCTTTGGATTGTGGGAGGAAACCGGAGCACCTGGAGGAAACCCACGCAGACATTGGGAGAATGTGCAAACTCCACACAGATGGTCACCCGAGGCTGAATTCGAACCTAGGTCCCTAGCACTGTGAGGCAGCAGTTCTAACCACTGAACCATGTTGTTAAACCGAATCAAATGAATTAATGAAAGGCAGATTGTCTGATACATTCATTGCAGTTTTTGAGGTTGTAACTATTGGGTGAATATGGGGGGGGAAACCTAGATTTTCAAACATCATTGATTAAATGACACAAGGTTTTTATGCAGTATTCATGCCCATTGGAATTGGAGAAATTTATTAACATAGATTGAGTAACATATAAAAGAAATTTAAAATAAATACGCCATTTCCAGGCCAGCAGACAGTAGCTAGTGGAGTATCACAAGTGTCATTTTTTGGTCTTCTCAAATACAATTTGTGTTACTCACTTAGATGCGGGCACAAAATGCAGTGGATCCAAGTTTATTGATATTGCACAGTTAGGTGGAAAAGTAAGCTATGAGCATAGTCTGCAAAAGGAGGTACACACATTAAGTGACTGAGCAAGAACATAGCATGGAATACAATGTGGAGAAATTTTGAAGCTTTTCAATTTGTTAGGAAAAAAATGTGAATCTGAGAGATCTTGGAAACGCTTACTTGAAAATTCTGTTCTGCACATTGTGATTTTTAAAATTGTGCTGTTGTTTTCAATTTTCTGCCGAGCCACAAACAAATTATTTATTACCAAACTTGTACTGTTCTGACAACCATGGGCCATAATTGTGTAGCTTCATGAGCATCTTGGATCTGGGTGTCTTTGGTTCAAAGATAACATGCAGATACAGTAATCAGAATTAGAAAATTAGTATAGCAAGTATTGGTGGAAGAATGTGGTGGTGGTAACCAGGTGGAGGAGGGATGGGTGTCTCGAGGCCAGAGTTGAGTTAGTGGAGGAAGGCTGGCCAGGGAGGAGTTGATAGTGGAAGGAGGTGGTGGCAGAGGAATGCTAAGGGGGATAGGTAGTCAGAGGGAGGGGAACCCTCCAGAATCTCTGATTTACACAGAGACTCTAGGATGCTTCCAAGCATAGAGGAATTGTCCAACAGAATCCTACATTTCCTTCAGAATATGCTACAATGGAGATTCCACATGTGCAACTCCTACCCACGTTACAATAATGTTTGTCTGGCCAGCAGAAAATCCAGGCCCAGGAGTTCCGTCTTTTCTACAGCTATCTGAATGGGTCCAAATGAAAACATCTTGACTGGAAGGGAGTATTTACACTGGATAATGTATTGTGCTTTTTACAGTCATTTGTTTTTCTATTGCAGAGATAAAATCATTCTGGATTTTTTAGGTCCAGCGTGTGTTCGATTTATAAATATTTAACTTGATAACCACAGCCCTCTCCAAATAGCGCTGCGAAGACCTTTCATTTTTTCCAACATTCACAGGATGTGAGCTAGGCTAGCATCCATTGCCCATCCCTAATTGTCCAATTGTGTTAACATAGTTTATATTGTAATATTGTGTTGTGAGAACAAATGTTTTTCATTTTAAGATGCTTTCCTTCAAAAATCAGTTCATTTGAAATAAGATATCATCAATTAATGAAGCTTTTTAAAAAATCATCTAGTGTAGCGTGTGAATAATAAACGTGCATAATTGAGAAATAGTATTCTGAAAGATTGAGCCGGTTTAGTGATATTTAAATGCATGCCAAATTCAAGTCTTCCAAGGACAAGACCATCCCCAGAGCCACACCACAAGAAGGCAAATGATCTTGGAGCTGCAATTTCTTTAATTTCCAGCTTCATGATATCATCCCATGTCCAGCACTTCTCAGCTGTTGTTACTCCAGTTTCTCTGTCGTATTCTTCCAAAGGTGACTCTGCCAAAATAACATCAAACTTGCAATTTAGATCTGCAATATCAAATGTTTCTAGCTCGGGTAGTAAATAGATGGGGGGAGTATTGGGATCTTTCAGGAATTGCTAGAATCAGGGAGGGTCCCAGAGGACTGCAAAATCGCTACCATGACTCCCCTGTTTAGGTAAGGCAAAAGATGGATAATTGCAGACTGATTAGTCTAACCTTGGCCTTGGGTAAGATCTTGGAATCCATTGTGAAGGATGAGATTTCTGAATACTTGAAAGTGTATGGTAAAATGAGGCAAAATCAGCATGGTTTCATCAAAGGGAGATAAAGCCTTACAAATCTGCGAGAATTATTGGAGGAAGTAATGAGCAGGTTAGACCAAGGAGAGCTAATGGATATTAGCTACCTGAACTTCAAGAAGGCCTTTGACAAAGTGCTGCACAGGAGGCTACTGAGTAAGATAAGGGGCCATTGTGTCAGAGGCAAGATGCTAGCATTGATTGAAGCTTGGCTGTCTGACAGAGATTGGGGATAAAAGGGTCCTTGTCAGAATGGCAGCTGGTAACAAGTGGTGTTCTGCAAGGCTCAGTGTTGGGACCACAACTTTTCACTTTATACATTAACGATCTAGATGAAGGAACTGAGGGTTTTCTGGCTAAGTTTGCAGACAAATACAAAGATAGGTAAAGGGACAAATAGCATTGAGGAGGTGGGGAAGCTGTAGAAGGACAGGTTAGGAGAGTGGGCAAAGAAGTGGCAGATGGAGTACAACATTGGGAAAGTATGAGGTCATGCAGTTCGGTAGGAAGAATTGAGGCATGCACTATTTTCTAAATAGGGAGAAAATGCAGAAGTCTGAAGTGCAAAGATACTTGGGATTTCTAGTCCAGGATTCTGTTAAGGTAAACTTGCAGATTGAGTCATTTGTTAGGAAGACAAATGCAATGATGGCATTTATTTTGAGAGGACTTGAATATAAAAGCAGGGACGTATTTCTGAGGCTGTATAAGGCTCTGGGCAGACACACAAATATCATGAACAGTTTTGGACCCCATATCTCAAGAAGGATATACTGGCCCTGAAGCGTGTTCAGAGAAGATGCATGAGAATCGTCCCAGAAATGAAAAGTTTAACAGCAGGGAACATTTGAGGACTCTGGGTTTATACTTGATGGCATTTAGAAGAATGAGGGGGGATCTAATTGAAATGTACAGAATATTGAATGGCCTGGACAGCGTGAATGTTGGGAAGATGTTTCCATTGGTATGAGAGACTAGGACTTGAGGGCACAGTCTTGGAGTAAAGGGAAGACCTTTTTGAAACGAAGGTAAGAAGAAATGTCTTCAGCCAGAGAGTGGTGAATCTGTGGAATTCATTGCCCTAGAAGGCTATGAAGGCTGGGTCACTGAGTATATTTAGGCTGAATGGCCTAATTTCTGCTCCTATGTCTTATGGTCTTAGTCATATTTTGATGAGGCCCACTTTGCAATGTAGTTTTGTTTTTGTTGTTAACAAGGCTTTTGAAGTTTCAATAAGGGTTTCCATTGTAAGATTGTCATACTGTATATATTGTTTCAAACCCTTGGGGGGGGCGGTGTGGAGGGTGGGTTTGTAGCGATCATGTAGCTTCAGAAATGTTTGGATCATAGTGAATAGAATGCGATTGAGTAATTTTTTCATTGGATTTCCAAATCAGTCAAAAATTCTTGAATCAGCCAGTCTCAGTTGTGTCGTGAACACTTAAAAGGTTCAGTTATACTATGTTTTAGCATATCCTATATCTATATATTTTTTCCACCATTCCCAGAGTGTCAGTTTGTATCACGCAATGATTAAGTTTTCTGAATCCCCTGGCAGTTGTTTTGAAAGTCTCATTTTACAGTTAATACTAGTCATGAAATATTCCCACATTGCTTAGAATGTCTAAAATGGATTCAAAGACAGTTTATGATCTGGTTTAAAAGACTGAAACACTTGACCTATGCTAGCTAAATTGGTAGCTCCCTGAGAAAGCACTGTCTTTAGAGACATGTTGAAAATCTGTTTGGGTACACTGCTTCTTGTTCACATTGTATGACAGCGCGTTCAAGAGTAAATTTCCTGGAGGAATTTGCCAAATAAATCAATTTTGGTTTTGAATTTAAAGATACTTTTCTTGTCATAGATACTAATTGATGCTCGATGCTGCCTTAATTCTTGAGGTTTTCTGTTCGTTCCTCATCAGAGTTCAGTTTCCTTTCTGCTGTTTTCCTGCTTATTGCTCTGTCATTGCCTAATATTGGTTGCTGTTCCTGATGCCCATCAGCTGCCAGTTTCTTGGCCTGGTAACAGCCCATCCTGAACTAACCAAGCTCCTCTTTAGGAATTATGGGATGGCCGTATTGGCCTTCAGCTTTGCTGTATCAAATGCATGTGTTTGAACTCTGATTTTGGCTAGAGAAGCCCAAATAATTTCTGGCCAGTCTGTATATTTTGACACTTGCCCATTTCTTTCCAATCCCTTCCTCCCATCACCAAACCGTACTGGACCACTGAATTATTGCATTAGGCATCAAGCCTTTGCAGTTAGTAACTCAGTCTCTCACAGTGCTGCAGATGTCAATTTTTCTGATCAGAAAATGGTTTCTGTCTCCCGTCCTGGACACTTTACCCTAAATTCTGGCTATTTTGCTCTTTCTGCTCTAATGCAGTCTTTCATTTACATGTTCTTACTCTTCTGTTTCCTTCCATTTTCTAATTTTGTTTTCTTCTTTTCACTGCTTTGTCCCTGTGTATTTTGTCATGCCATTTCAGCTACAAATCCCTCATGGACTTTTCCACCATTTTCCTCTGATGTAGTTACCACTTGCTGCTCTCTCTGTAGACCAAAGCACACCCTGACTTTCCAAGCAACTATCTCCTTCGTTGGATAAAGTATCATTAATCTCCTTTCCATTCCTTGTTTCATGCTTTCCTTCCTTACCTAAAACATGAGAGCTTGAGTGTGTAGGTGTGGGAGTTGGAAATAATCAACATCCTCTTGTTTGTTCACTTGTCTAAGTTTAACTCTGTGGCATATTTCTAATATTAGTTTCCCTGGATCTTGCATAGTTGCCTCCAGGGTACTGCAAGATTTTATCTCTGGTACCTTTTTTTTGGTAGCATTTTGTACTGCATTTCACAACTGCTTTATACATTCAATCCCTACTTCACCACCTGCCAACGTATCAATGCCATACTCTGTGAAGTTTTGATTCAGTCAGCTTTCTTTTTTTTCCCCCACCATCCCTGACTTTCCTCACTCATTGGTGGAACTTGTAGTTGTCCTTGTCTCATGCTGTGCAATTCCTTCTATAAACATCCCCCTCTCTCTTTCCCCCCCCCCCCCCCCCCAACCTTGCTGATTGCCTGTGCAAATGTTTTTAAAAATCTTTCTCTTTGAGTAATCTCAGCCATCTCTCTTAAGTTCTCTACTGCTTGGCTCGGTCACTCCTTCTTGAAGCATGAGAGACATTATATTATGTTAAAGACACTATACTAATCAAACTCATGTAGAAAGAATGCTTCTATCTTTCAAAATGGAAATCCACGTTAAGACTGGATTTTAGAAATGCTGATCTGAAATCGCTTGCTTTTCAGAACATAGAATTCACATTTAAACCCAGTTTTATACTTTGCCTTCAAAGTCATTGACAATGAAGGTTTTTGATTCTTTTTCTGGTTGTTTGTTATGACGTGCCATAAGTGACAGAAATTAGTAGCTCGTTTCAAGTAAGATAATTGTGATTTTTGAAAAGAATGTCAATTTGAAAACATTGTCAAATGAAAACCTATAATTAAATCTTTGGTTTTGTATAGTCCTTTCACTTATTTCCAAATCATTGATATTATTTACGTTTTTAATATTGGATTTTCAAAATGAACTGAGATGCAAGTGGCTGTTCTGAACAGAGTTCATTTTTCTTCGTGATTGGTAGCTTGTGCTTTTTTTAATAGTATCTTGAACCCTGCTTGGTTCCCCTGTTATCCAATATAATACAAAATCCAAAGCATTAAAGAGTAGTCTGTAACCTTTTGACGAAGAGAGATTAAAGGAAGGAACAGTTTAGGAAGGAAACAGCAGAGCTTTTGGCATGGCTACCATTGTTGAGACAAATGGAACGTAGAATGTGCAAAAGACCACACTGGGAGCATGGAAAAAGTGAGGCTTGCAGATTCTGGAGATCAGAGTCGAAAAGCACAGCAGGTCAGGCAGCATCCGAGGAGCCAGAGAATCAACATTTCGAGCATGAGCTCTTCATCAGGAATGTGTGTGGGGGGATGGTGGCAAGGGAGCTGACTGATTAAATGGGAGGGGCTGGGGGAAGGTAGCTGGAAATGCGATCAGTAGATGAAGCTGAGGGGTGATGGTGATAGGTCGGAGTGGTGTGTGAAGCAGATTGGTGAGAAAGAAGATGGACAGTTCAAGAGTGCCTTGAGACAGTTCCCCCGCCCCCCCCCCCCCCCCCCCCCCAACCTCCATCCAAGGCCCCAAAAGATCATTCATTGTCCGGCAGAGATTTTCCTGCACCTCCAAACACCTTATCTAATGTGTCTGTTGCTCTTTATGTGGTCCCCTGTACATTGGGGAGGCAGGACGCCAACTTGCGGGACATTTCAGAGAACATCTCTGGGACACACTCACCAATTAACCCCACTGCCCGTGGCTGAGCAGTTCAACTTTCCCTCCCACTTCACCAAGGACATGCAAGTCCTGGGCCACCTCTCCCACCAAATCCTAACCGCAGAACATCAATGTCGAATTCACACATTTCCTCATCCCCCTTCCCCTCCCCTCCCCACCTTATCCCAGATCTAATCCGCCAACTCTGCACCGCCCTCTTGAAATGTCCTACGTGTTCATTTTCCTTCCCACCTGTCCACTCCACACTCCACTCTGATCACCATCACTCCATGGAGGAGTTGTAGAGATGAAGACAGTCAAGTCCATTTAGGTATTTGGGGTTAAAAGAGAACTTCAGAGTTAAGATTCAAATAAAATGAAATGAACCTCTATGAGAACAGGCTACAAAGGGCCTGTTTCCACACTGTAATGTAATCTAATCTAATCTAAACTTGGTACTGGTTAGTGTACAGACAGCAGAGCTTTGGATGAGCTCAGATTTGGGAGGCATAAGATGGAATATCTGTCAGCAGCCCATTGGAATAGCAAAAGTGCAAATTATGGTTGAGGATACTCTTCGAAAGTTGGATTAACATCTTTGGCCTCCTTTTCCAGGGTGCTTTGGAGGTACAGTAAATATGAAAGATATTTCAGGCTGTTTTTTGGACACCGTACTATTGAACAGTATAAGGTGACAGATGTGCTGTTGATGCAATACTTCTGTTACATATTTCCTTTCAGTTCTTTATAGTGTTAGTTTTTATGAGTTTGCATGAAGTGCAGTGGATTATAATTTATTTTATTTTAATTTATTTTCTAATCGTGGGTGGCACAATGGTTAGTACTGCAGCCTCACAGTGCCAGGGACCTGGGTTCAATTCCCGCCTCAGGCGACTGATTGATTGATTGTGTGGAGTTTGGAGGTTCTCCTGTGTCTGCATGGGTTTCCTCCGGGTGCTCCAGTTTCCTCCCACAGTCCAAAAATGTGCAGGTTAGGTGAATTGGCCATGCTAAATTGCCCGTGTTGTGAGTTGAAGGAGTAAATGTAGGGGAATAGGTCTGAGTGGGTTGCGCTTCGGTGGATCAGTGTGGACTTGTTGGGCCGAAGGGCCTGTTTCCACACTAAGTAATCTAATCTACTCTAATCTCAGTTGTTAATGGCAACACATTTGGTAACCCACTGAATCACAGAGTGGTGAGCCTATGGAGTTTACACAGAAGGCTGGAGGCAAAGTCATTGGATGAATATATTTAAAAAAGGAATTATTTTCTAGTTGCTGAAGGTGTGAAGGAGTATGAGAAGAGTATGGCATTGATGCAGAGGATCAGCCATGATCATGTTGAATGGTGTAATAGGCTCATATAGACCTAATCAGCCATACATTATAGTAGCCACTGTGCTGGCTGACCAAACACCAAATTGTACTAATCGCATTTACCTGCATTTGATCCATAGCATACTATATCCTGCATTTTAAGTGCTCATCCAAATGATGCTTAAATGTTGCGAGAGTACCTGCTTCCTCCACCCTCTCAGGTAGTGCGTTCCATATTTCTGCAACCTTTGTGGTTTAAAAAAGTTTTTTTCCTCAATCACCTCTAAACCACATACTCCTCACCTTAAACTTGCATCCTTTGGTCTTTAGACATTTCTGTCATAGGGTAGGTAGTGGGAATATCTTCCCTGTCTATGCCTGTCATAATTTTGTCTACCTCATACAGATCTTCCTGTACCACCTCTACTCTAGGGTAAACCAGCCTATCTAGTCTCTACTCATAACTGAGATTTTTCATTTCAGGTAACATCCTTGTGAATCTCCTCTGATCTTACTCCTGCACTGGTCTTCTGTGTTTCTGAGTTTTATAGCACTTGTGCTGTAACATTACATGGAACTGTTAACCTTAGCTATCTCCTTGTCCAGAATACGTTAAAGCAAATAGTTACATTGCACTTAATTGATATTGTTCTGTGCCCCTTGTACATAGGGAGCCCAGAAGCCTTTCACGGAAATAATCAGAGCTAACATTGGAGATGCTCATGCGATGGGACAGCAGCCAATTACATTTCTGAGACAGGTATGTGTACGTGTGAGGGTAAAATAAGTGTTATAGTGCTTTCTGAAAGGTTTTCATTTTAAATTCATTTTTTATATGACAAAAACAGGTTTCTCTCAGCCAGGTCCTAATTAGCATTGAAAGTTGCCTGTTTCCAAAATGTGTTTGGATTTCCTTTGTTGTTGCAAATTTGTGTTATTAATCTGGACTGCTTTCTCTTAAATCTGTGGGATGGTGGAGAGGTGAGTGGTTCACCTCTGTTCACGTACTGTTTCTTAGCATAACTATACAACTTCAATAGCCACCTAAAATGTCTTTTTTAATTCTATGTGGAATTTATTTCTGGGTTTTGTACAATATTTCAATACAATTTTTTGAACAGTTAATCATTGGCTAATCGCACATACAGTATTTATCAGCCAAGCTGAAACCTTGGACACTGGCATCGTTGAGGTGAAAGTGGAGCCAGGAACTCCTGGTTGTAGCAGGCCCAGAACCAGGAACAAAGCAGCAGTGGCAGCGGAGCCAGGGACTCTGGGTTGCAGGACGATTGTAGATTCATCAAGGTACCTAGTATTGGCGAGGTAGACCCGGGGCAAAGATATAGGACCTAAAGAGTGGTGACTCCTATGTTGGTGGGTCTGGCGCAGACAGGAGCGAGACAGTGGAGGTGGTGATCTGGCTCAGGACCCATAGTGGAGCTGGAGAACAAACATTGACTCTCTTTTGGTTTTTTTTTTATTATTAAACTATTTAAAATGGTGCTGGATTGTGGTGACAGTTGAAGCTTTTCACTGTATTTTATTGTAAGTGACAATAAATTGTTCAGTTCAGAAGCAGGTGTAACAAGTAGAATGAGCAATTGAAAGTATAAAATGTCAAAAAAATACATATGTGACACTTTCCAAGTCAGAATCTGATGAATCAAAGTCCCATTTCTCCAGTTTATTTTTTAACAAATGTCTTTATGACCTTTGTTTTGAGCTCTTTTTGTAACAACTACGCATTTGAAAAGGACCTTTTGTTTGCAACAAATATGAAATATGAAGCATTTCCTGATAATTGTTTACAAAATGCAATGAACGTTTGTAGTTGAGATGTTCAATAAAGTTATGGCTGCAGAAGGTTGCTTATTAACGTTGTTGGCAGAAGAAAAGATATTAGAATGAAATCTGTTTAAATGCTTAATTGGATTGTATTTCTTTCCCAATTTAGGTTGCTGCTCTTTGTACTTATCCAGAACTGCTTGAGAGTCAGCACTTCCCTGCTGATGCAAAGGAGAGAGCCCATCGTATCCTGCTGTACTGTGGGGGTCAAAGTCTAGGTATCTTTGTTACATCCTCCTTTGTACTTTTGCATTGATATTTAGGATAGTACTGTTCAGCAAAACTGATGCTATAAAAGTGAGTGATAAGTGTAAGATTCTATGGAAGGTGACTAGTGAAACTTTCATGTAAGATTATGACTTAGAATTGTTTCCAAGTTTGTCATGTTCCAGTAATGAGGAATAGTGGACATTGTTTCCTCTTCCTCCTCCAATGAGATCATGGTATGTGCATAATACAATCTATGGAATTGGTTTATTTTGCTGGGACTGGTTGGGTTTTTCCAGAATAGTTTTGTCTGCCTGCTGATTTTAATCAGAATTACCTATTGGGCACACGTAGATGTTATTGGAGTAGTTGCTGATTCAAGACCAAAATAGAATATTTGAAAGTTGAAATAACTTGGGTGGAAAGGCAATTGACCAATGACCTGCAGATAATTTGGAAGGGAAGGTTTATATATATATAGTGTGTGTGTGTGTGTGTGTATTTGATGCCCTCACACAGTAGAATGACTTGTGAAGACAGGATAGTTTGCTGTGAGGAATGAAAGAATTGTGATGAGCTTCATACTAATGATGAGCTTTACTCATCATTGTAAAGAGGGGACAGTAAAGATCCAAATAGAAAACATTCTTAAATTTTGACCAGTTGTGATCATCATTTCAGAGCCCAGTACTCGCTGTTCTATCTACAGCATTTAGTCAACCTTTGAAAAAGCATAGGGAATTAGCCAGCTGGCACAATACCTTGACCAAGCTGCCAATAGAAATTGAAAATATATCAGATGTCAGCTTGTGCCTCATCTGTATTAGTAACTACACCAGAGAGGTTGAGTAATACACATAGCCAAAAGTCCAGCACTTCTGGAAAGTTTGTAATTTTAACGAAATGTTAAACTGCAATATTTATCATCTATATTTTTTTTTGTCAGGTTCCTACAGTGCAAGCCAGGGTCTAGATTGTATACGTCAAGATGTTGCTAAGTACATTGAGACAAGGGATGGAGGAGTTCCTGCAGAATCTGATAATATTTACATTACCACAGGAGCAAGTGATGGAATAACTGTACGTAAAGCCGTGGCTCATTTGGTTAAAAACTTTAGTGTGGTTGCCACTGTTGAATTGTAGCATTAAATATGTTTGGAATTGCTCTATATTTGAATAGCTTTAATCCTTATCATTCTGAATTACCTGCCCCTCCATTTTTTTATTTTATAGACCATTATGAAACTTCTGGTGGCTGGAGAAGGGCGAATGCGGACTGGAGTGATGATTCCAATCCCACAGTATCCCCTATACTCAGCAGTCATCTCTGAGCTAGGAGCTGTCCAAATCAACTACTACCTGGATGAAGAAAATGGCTGGGCTCTTGATAAAAATGAACTGAAAAGAAACCTGAATGCAGCTAGGGAATATTGCAACCCCAAGGTTCTTTGTATTATTAACCCAGGAAACCCAACTGGTACTTGAACTATTTCAAAAATAGACATTTGTGTACTCTTGAAAAGCTAGTCTTTAGCAAATGTAAGGCATGCATTGAATTGTTGTAATGGTAAAGAAAATATTTAAAAGTCCGTTTTAGCAAAGGAATTAATATTGTTACAGGTATAAGTAAGGCACACTTTATTTCAGTAACACAACTTTTCATTTATCGTGGTAATGTGACTCAGTTGCAGCACTCCTGCCTCTTGTGTCTGGATGCACATAATCTTCACTGGCACTTCAATGCAGTACTGAGAGAATGCTGCACTGTTGACCTGTTCAGGTGACACTAAACCAAGTCCCATTTTATTCTTTCAAATTGATGTCAAGGATCCCATGGCATTATTTAAGGGAAATATACTGAGTTCTTTGATGCCCTGGCTAATGTTCCTCCTTCAATCAATTATATTATCTATCCATAGATTATTATTTATCTTTGTGTGTCATTTACCTGTATAATTGGACATTACAAAATGTACTACATTATCTCCGGGAATTATTGGATTGCCCTGAGATGTCAGAGGTGCCACGGTAATTCAGTTTTTAACAAATCCATCCCAGAAGTTATAGTTGTTTATCTTGCACCAAGGCATATGGATTTACCAATGATTATTATTTTATTACCATCTATAGCCCACTCAAAATGAAATTGGTATTATTGCAAATTCATTCTGAATTCTGCCATAATGTGAGGTACCCTGGATGCATACATGTTTTTCTTGGGTGAAGCACCTTTGGGTTTGAAAGTAACCATGGGAAAAAGGGATTGGGTCAAATATGTAAAATCACAAAACAGTTTTCAACCCACTGCCTATGTCTTTCCTTTTTTTGTGTGGCAATGGTTTTCAAGCTATATTTAAATTGCCCATAGTGTTAGGTGCATTAGTCAGGGGTAAATATAGGGTAGGGGAACGGGTCTGGGTGGGTTACTCCCCGGAGGGTCACTGTGGACTTATTGGGCCAAATGGCCCATTTCCATCCTGTAGGGAATCTAATCTAACAATCGATTAAATAAGACCGGAATAGTCAGCCATAAAATGCTAATACATTTTTATGTGCTCCTTGTCAATTAGAGAGAGTCTACCAATTGTGCTGATTGTGGTTGTCTTCATTGCTGTGTTTGATACTTCTCTCTCCTCCCCACGATTAATGTTCTATCTTTCCCTCTTCCTCCTAAATTGGAGATGGCTACCGTCGTTCCTATTCAATAGCTAGCCCCTTAATCTGGTTAATTGCCAGGCAGAAAATAGTGGGGAGTAGAAAATATGGAAGAGAAAAGGTAAGAGGTCCTGCTGTTTAGATTTTGTAGGACCTACATTCCCTTCCTCCCCCTGCTGCTGTGCTGCCCTTCTACTCTTTTTCTCCCCCCCCCCCCCAAACAAAATATCAGTACCCTTGACTTTGTGCAAAACTCCATCTAGTGACTAATTTGAGAATTACAGTAATGCGCTCGCTGTAAGTAAGGAATTAAATGATGGCTGTCTCCGGATACCTGAAGGTTCACATTATAGAGTCATAGAGATGTACAGCACGGAAACAGACCCTTTGGTCCAACTCATTCATGCCGACCAGAATTCCCAACCCAATCTAGTCCCACCTGCCAGCACCTGGCCCATTGCACATATATAAAGTACTCCGCAATCACACTTTGAAATGCACTGCTGTTTACAAACACAATGGTGCCAAATAAGTATAATAAATGAGTGAATGGGATGTAATGTTGTCACTAGCTATACTGGCAAGAGTGCTGCACATGTGTTTTGCACATAAGTGCTGAGAGCATTTTGGGAGTGTTAGAAAACCTTCTCTTAAATAATCAGATACTAGTGCAGCACCCCTGTCTTAGTGTTTAAACTTTTGTAAGAAGTGATGGGTCAAGCTGCCTGAAAGAGGAAAGCAATTCTGAAATGGAATTGCACAAAATTAGTTTTAATATGAGTAGCTTTTTGTTTTAATCACAGGCCAAGTACAAAGCAGAAAAGGTATTGAGGATGTAATTCGTTTTGCTTATGAGGAAAAACTCTTTGTTCTGGCTGATGAGGTAAGACAAACCTTGTTAGCTTACTTTTGTTTTCACGTTGTTTGATAGTTAAAACCTTGTGATTTTGGGAGAGTGTCGTATTCCCAGTCATGGATTGTTTAGCCTCAGAAAATAAAGTAGGCTTGGATGTTTATTTTCTCTATCCTAGGTATACCAGGAAAACGTGTATTCTGAGGACTGTAAATTTTACTCATTCAAGAAGGTGTTGTATGAGATGGGTCCGGAGTACTTCAATACAGTGGAATTGGTCTCATTTCATTCTACATCCAAAGGATACACAGGAGAGTAGGTGTTTCTATTCTGCTCAATGTAATCTTACTTGTGTGCAGTTTTTGTTTAAATTTGTAAACTTCACTTCAGGAGTTTTAAATGATACTGCGTTTATTCAGTTAATTCTTTTGTAGGGATAAATTTTAATCTGGTCAGAGTAGCCAGTAAAGAAGGCACAGTCTTAAAATTAGACCCATGTTATTTAGATGTGAAATCAGGAAACACTTACTCACAAAAGGTAGTGAAAATCTGGAATTCCTTTTAGCTAAAAGACTATAGATGTTGAGTCAAATTGAATTTTGCTCAAATTTCATGTTTATTATAAGATCATCAAAAATTAGCTATTTGGCACCTCAAGCCTGCCCTGCCATTCAATAAGATCATGACTAACCTATCCATGTCTCCTTTGTCTTGCTGGCATCTTTATAGCTCTCAACTTCACTATTTCAAAAATGTTTCAGCTCTCTAGTTTCAACAAGAGTCTGGGGTAGATAATTCTGGACATTCGCTACTCTCTAGGCGAACAAATTCCTTTGTATCTCTGTCCTCTAATTTGAGTCTCCCCAACTCGTGGAAACAACATCTAATCTGGAAAGCCTACTCAGAATCTAGAATGTTTCAATAAGATTAGCTCCTCTAATTCTTCTTGATTCTTTTTATTTACTCGTGAGTGTAGCTGGCTGAGCAGCATTTATTGCCTATCCCTAGGCTGCCTATCAGAAAGTAGTGGTAAGCTGCTGCCTTGAACCAATGCAGTCTATGTGCTGCAGCTTGACCCACAATGCCCTGAGGGAAAGAACTCCAGGATTTTGCCCCAGCTACAGTGAAGGAATGGCAACATGTTTCCAGTTCAGGATGGTGAGTGGCTTGGAGGGGAACTTGCAGGTGGTGGTCTACCCATGTATCTCCTGCTCTTGTCCTCCTTTTATGGAAGTGTCTGTGGGTTTGGAAGGAGCTATATAAGGATCTTTGGTGAATTTCTGTCATGCATCTTATAGGTTATACACACAGCTGCTATTGAGTATCCATGATGGAGAGAGTGGATGCGTTGTTAATCAAGCAGGCTACTTTGTCCTGGATCATGTCGAGTTTCTTGAGTGTTATTGGAGCTGCACTCATCAAGGCAATGGGGAGAATATTGTCACACTCCTGGTTTGTGCCTTGTACATGGTTGACAGACTTTGGGAGTCATGAGGTGAATTACTCGCTGCAGTATTCCTAGCCTCTGACCTGATCTTGTAGCCACTGTGTTATGTGGTGAATCCAGTTGAGTTTCTGTTCAATGATTTTGGATTTTGATAATGGGGGACTCAGTGATGGTAATACCATTGAATACCAAGTAGCAGTAGATAGACTGTCTCCTGTTGGAGACGATCATTGTCTGGCATTTTTGTGGTGCGAATGTTATTCAGCACACATCACCCCAAGCCTGGATATTGTCCAGGTCTTGTTGTGTTTGAATGTGGGTTGTTTCAATATCTGAGGAGTGCTGGAATGGTGCTGAATGTTGTATTGTCATTGGCTAACAACCTCAGTTCTGACCTTACGAGGGAGGGAGGGTCTTGGATGAAGGAGTTGAACATGTTTGAGACAAGGACACCACCCTAAGGAACTCCTGCAGAGATATCCTTGAACTACCATTTTCCTATGCGTCAGGTGTGACTGCAACCAGTGGAGAGTTTGTCCACTGATTCCCATTGAATCTAGTTCTGCTCGGGTTCCTTGATACCACACTAAGTCAAATGCAGCCTTGATGTCAAAGGTTGACTCACTCACCTCACATCTAGATTTCAGCTCTGTTGTCAGTGTTTGAACCAAGGCTGTAATGAAGTCAGGAGCTAAGTGATCTTGGCAAACCCAAATTGAACATCAGTGAGCCAGTTAATGAATGAAGTCCCATTAATAGCTAAAAGTCTAACTTGTTGAGCCATACTTGATAAGTCAATCCCTTCATCCCAGAAATTGGCCTAGTGAATTTCTTGATTTGCCTCCAGTGCCTTAATATCCTTATTTAAATATAGTGACCAACTGTACACAGTACTCTGGCTCCTCATTAATGCACTGTAATGTTGTAACAAGTCTTCCCTGTTTTTAAACTCAAGTAGCAATAAAGTTCAACATTATTTTTGCTATCTAATTACTTGCTGCACCTGAATGCTAATATTTTGTCTTTCATGCACAAGAACACCCTGATGCCTCTCAACATTTCGATTCTTACTATTAGCTGTCTGCTTTCTGACTCTCTGCCTTCCTCCTTGAACAAGAGTGTTACATTAGCAGTTTTCCAATATGTTGGAACACTCCTGGAATATTTTGATCAATATCTGCATTATCTCTTGAGCCACAGTCTTTAACTCCTTGGATGCTGACCATCAGGTCCTGTTCATTTATCAAATAATTTGACCCTCGTGATAGAAACTGTTGCACAATCTTTCTTCCCATTGGCACCTTAGTTATCCATTTTATTTGGTGTTTGTGGTGTTCTCTACTGTGAAGACTGATGCAGATAATTAAACTTATTGGTTCCCTGTTCCCCTTTTCAATTCTTCCATCACATCCTCCCCGTGTCTGCGTGAGTTTCCTCCGGGTGCTCCGGTTTCCTCCCACAGTCCAAAGATGTGCAGGTCAGGTGAATTGGCCATGCTAAATTGCCCGTAGTGTTAGGTAAGGGGTAAATGTAGGGGTATGGGTGGGTTGCGCTTCGGCGGGTCGGTGTGGACTTGTTTGGCCGAAGGGCCTGTTTCCACACTGTAATGTAATGTAATCTAATCTAATCTAATCTAAATGTAATGTAATCTAATCTAATCTAATCTAAATCTTCTCAGTCACTTTGAGCTACTCCTTTTCTTTTTTTATATACTGTGGACGTTCTTGCTGTTTGATTTCATAATTCTTTGAGGAGAAAGTGAGGACTGCAGATGCTGGAGATCAGAGCTGGAAATGTGTTGCTGGAAAAGCGCAGCAGGTCAGGCAGCATCCAGGGAACAGGAGAATCGACGTTTCAGGCATAAGCCCTTCTTCAGCCCTGAAGAAGGGCTTATGCCCGAAACGTCGATTCTCCTGTTCCCTGGATGCTGCCTGACCTGCTGCGCTTTTCCAGCAACACATTTCCAGATTTCATAATTCTTGTCAATTTAGTTTCATCATCAACTTTCTCCCTCTTTATTAGCTACTGATTCACACAGCTATTTCCTTTATATATAAAAAAAATCCTCAACTAGCATTAGTTTTCTTCCCCTAGTCTGTCTGGGCTTTTGAATTGGATATTCTCCTTGGCAACCTTTGTTAGCACAGATGTTTCATCCTTCTTGCTGAGTCATTTTTGACTAGAATGATTTATTTGCTGTGCATTTTGAAATATCTGCTTCTGCTACTGCTCGTCTGCTGATTTTACCCTTTGTCTATTCTCCTAGCTAATTTTAGACAATTGTGTCTTCATACCTCTATAATTGTCTTTATTTAATTTAAAGGCACTAATTTGAGACCTGAGTGGCTCTGCCTGAATTGAATTTGAAATTTTATTATGTAAGCATTTATCAACCTTTTGGTCAGTTGCTGTTGTTCTTTGGTTGTACATGTTAAGCATCAATTTCATAAATGCTGTTTGGTCTCTTTCACTTTACCATTATTATTTTAACACCTTGAATTAATATGCTTTTGCACTTCCTTCGTCTTTGACATGCAATAATTTCCATTTGACCATATTAAATTCCTTCCATTTTTCTGCACATATAATATTTCTAGTTCCTTTGTAATCTGTCCACTGTCTATACTGAGCTGTTTTAATTTAGGAATCTTTATGCGAATTAAATCAAATTGATAATTTGATCTAAACTCTCTGTTCTGCTCCCAGTATTAGGGCCTTAGAGCAACGGACATGGTATTCTCCCTCATTGACTTGACTACTGCAAAGAGTTCCTCTTATTTGCAACCCTTTAGCTAATTTCTTATCCATCACTAAATTTTATTTTAGATTTTTGACCTTAACCACACTTCAGGCAAAACATGACTTGTGTGCCTATATTTATGGAATCTTGTACCTTTTGTGCTTTGTGTTCACACATAATTGGGATTAATCAAAATTTATCCCTTGCGTTGTATTTTTTTTAACTATTTAAACTCTACAAGTCAACCTTGATCTCTTATCAGTCCAAGAGTGTGGTGCTGGAAAAGCACAGCTGGTTAGGCAGCATCCAAGGAGCAGGAGAGTCAATGTTTTGAGTAGAAGCTCTTCACCACACTTTTCAACTTTCATCTCCAGAATCTACAGTCCTCACTTTCTCCAAGTTGATCTCTTTTCATTACAGTAATCCCACATTGGCCAGGATATTTTGCTCATTTCCTCTTTATGAATATGAAGAGAAAAATACTTCAACTATTTGTGGTAACCTTGCTCAGTTTTTAGCTCATTTGGCTTTCTTATCATTCGTTTTGAACGTTTATGAAGGGCTTTTGCCCGAAACATCGATCTTGCTGCTCCTCGGATGCTGCCTGAACTGCTGTGCTCTTCCAGCACCACTAATCCAAAATCTGGTTTCCAGCATCTGCAGTCATTGTTTTTACCTATAGATGTGCAAAGGCAAAGCAAAACCATTATAAAATCTATCATTATTGATCGGGGTATTACACAAATATCTTCCATTTTTTTGTATTTTTAAAACTATCCATTTAGCCGCTACTGCGTTATGGCATGAGCCCAAAGAGTTTGTCTTAATCATTCTATCATTTCATTGAATGTAACTTATGTGTGATCCTTCATATTGCGGCTGATATTTTTGTATAATTGAACACACAATAGTAGCAGTTACTATGCTGAGGAACACTACAATTTCTGCTGACATGGATGAATGTCAATGAATTGTTAACAAATACCACATTGGAAGAAAAACACTCGAGTACTGAAGTGAATAAGTCATGAAACAAATGTGTGTTCTGTTAACCAACCCTGAAAACTGAAATAACTGCTTAATTTGAAGTCCGTAATCAGAATAATTTTTCTGTATCTGTATGTCCTTTTTTTAATCAGTTCATTGTGAAATTTGTATTCCATATGCTGACTTTATAATCTGCTTTTAGTGTCAGTTTGGATTTCTTAGTTTAGGTTTTTCAAATAGAAAATAACATCTTTGGAGTAAATAATAGATTCTTCTCATGTACATGTTGACTTGTTTTGTGTGGTTCCAGTGAGACTCGTTAATCTCTGGAGGCTATTTGGGTATGGAGAGCATAACAGCACAACATTATCTGATCATGCCTTCACCTGACTTCCATGTGGTTGTTATCAGGTGAACCCAACTGAAAAATGGATGAACATAAACCCATCCTCATGTAGAAATTATCTTTCTTTTCAGGTTCAACAGTTGCCTTAAAATGTTCAATTTATTCGACAGTAATGTAGCAGATTATCCTGAAGATTTCAAATCCTGTATTTCACAAGTGATTCATGTAGTCTGTAACAATATAGTTCTGACTCTGTTATTTGTGCTGTTTCTGTATGATTGTTAGTTTTGGCTGTGCAGTTTTCCAATAGTCAGAATATATAACTTAATTGTCTCATATTTTAGGTGTGGATTCAGAGGTGGCTATATGGAAGTTATTAACATGGACCCTGAGGTTAAGGCTCAGCTTGAGAAGCTATTATCAGTTCGGCTGTGCTCCCCTGTCCCAGGGCAAGTTGCCATGGATGTTGTGGTAAATCCGCCAAAGCCTGGAGAAGAATCTTATAAGCTGTTTACATTGGTTAGTCAGTTTTATGGTTTCAGTTGAATTGATTGTGTTGTTTCTCCATTACAAATGATTTAGTCTTAATGTTGTGCATTTTACTGCTTCAGTGTTATGTGTGTTTTAACTAGGAAGCTTTGCCAACAATTTCACTAATATTAGTAATTTTTCTGGAATAAGGTATTATTTATCTGTGCTACTTTCACATCTGACAGCATGTGAAGTGCATGTAAACAAAGTTGTCATCAGTACTGAGGACCTGCACAATTAACGACAGTCTTGCCAATGTTTCTAAATACACTGTCTGCTTCCACACCCTAAACTCCAAAATACTACATATTGAATGCTTCTAGCCATCTTCCCTCTTGTCCCCTAAAATGCTCTGGAAAGTACTGGTTATTCAGTCACTGAACTTTCCAGTCCAATAATGAAGTTGATTCAGCCAATAGTAACAGTTTCAATATAAGCAACACATGATTAACTGATTCCCAGCTACGAAAAGAAAGAACATCTTGAGGTTAATAATCTGAAACTTCACTATCACATAACACATATAAAATGTCTTTTAATGGGAATTGCAGACAGTTTTAGCTACTTATCTCCTTTGCGTACATCTGCATCTAAAGTTTTTTCAGTCCTTACTGTAAATATTGGCCAACATATTGGATTTAGGACTAATTTAAATGTTCTGCATTTGTAGGCGTGTTTGATGTACAGGCACAAGATATTATGTTGTCTCCACTGAAGTATAAATGTGCTACATTGTTATTTTTAATAAGGTGTGTTTGTTTAACATGCAGGAAAAGATGAAGGTATTGCATGACCTCGCTGAGAAAGCTCAGTTAACAGAGGATGTCTTGAATACAATTCCTGGAATGCACTGTAACCCTCTGCAAGGTGCTCTATATGCATTTCCAAGAATATTCATTCCTTCCAAAGCAATCAAAGAAGCTGAGGTTTGTAATTCCAGAACTGAAAGCATACATAATCTGGTTCTATATTTTGCAGATCATAATGACTATTTAAGTTATATAATTTTGGAAAGGGACTTCACCTTTTCTTTTCCTATTTGGCAATCATTTCTTCGACTGTGATTTTGGAGATTTGTGGCTCAGGTTGTAAGTTTGCTCGCTGAGCTGGTAGATTTGTTCTTGGACATTTCGTCACCTTGCTAGGTAACATGCAATAAAGTGCTTGTGTTCTGTCCCACTTGCTATTTATTTGTCTTGGTCTGTTATGGTGGGTGCTGTCACTTCTGGTTCTTTTTCTGAGAGGTTGGTAAATAAGGTCCAAATTGATGTGTTTGTTAACGGAGTTCCGGTTTGAATGCCAGGTCTCTAGGAATTTCTGTGCGTGTCTTTGTTTAGCGTGTCCCAGGATGGATGGATGTCCCAGTTGAACTGGTGTTCCTGTTTGTCTGTGTGTGGATACCAGTGATAGTTGGTCATGTCTTTTAGTGGCTAGTTGGTGCCCATGTCCTGGTAGCTAGCTTCCTGCCCATCAGTCTAATGTAAAGTTTGTTGCAGTCCTTGCAGAATACTTTGTATATGCCGTTTGTTTTACTCATTGTTGGTATGGGGTCCTTTAAATTCATCGGGAGCTGTTTCAGTGTGGTGGTAGGTTCATGGGCTACCATGGTGCCTCGGGGCCAGAGTAGTCTGGTTGTCATCTCTGAGATGTATTTAACGTATTGCATTATGTCTGCCATACATTATGTATGGCTACTCTGGCTCCTAGGCATCATGGTAGTTCACGAACCTACCACCACACTGAAACAGCTCCTGATGAATTTAAAGGACCCTGTACCAACAATGAGCAAAACAAACGTCATATACAAAATATCCTGCAAGGACTGCAACAAACTTTACATTGGACTGATGGGCAGGAAACTAACCGCAAGGGTACATGAGCACCAACTAGCCACCAAAAGACGTGACCAACTATCACTGGTATCCACACACACAGACTAAGAAGGTCACCAGTCCAACTGGGTCAATACATCCATCCAGGACAGGCTAAACAAAGACACGCCCAGGAATTCCAAGAGGCCTGGCATTCAAACCGGAATTCCGTTAACAAACACGTCGATTTGGACCCCATTTACCAACCTCTCAGTAAAAGAACCAGAAGTGATATCACCCACCACAACAGATCAAGACAGATAAGTGGCAAGTGGGACAGAACACCAGCACTTCATCGGAGGCATACTGATGATGTTACCTAGTATGGTGGCAAAACATCTGAGAACAAATCTACCAGCTCAGTGAGCAAACCTTTACAACCTGATTTTTTTTCATCTGTTCATCTTTCTTTAACCATCTGTCAGATCTGAATTTGGTGGATGTATGAGCTACAAGTGCATAGCACTGCTATAACTTCCTTTTGTTCAAACAGAGATGCATCTTTCACTCCATGCCTTCCCCATTGATCTTGCCGAGCATTAGAATGAAATAGTGTGACTTTCAAGCTTGTTCCTACTTTTGCTCTTTATGCACTATCCCTAGGAACATAGTTTTGCCCTGCTGGTTTTAAGAGGTTGTTGCATTGAATGATGCTCGAACTTAGCACGAACATTATTTGCTTGCTCCCTCACCAATCCAGAGTTCCCTGGCTTTTCCTTATAGCCTTTCTTAAATAATACCAACCCCTTAAGCCAGTCTTCTGGCATCTCACCTGTGGTTATCAGTGATACAAATATCTCCGCAATGGGCCCAGTAGTCTCTTCCCTAGTTTCCCACGAAGCTCTAGTAGAGATGGCAATGTTTAGTTGGACATTTCAATATGGTGACATCTAATGCAATTTGTTTTTAAAGAAATGAAAGAATATTTTGTGTATAGGGTTCAGAAGTTATGCATTTTGCAAATGAAAGTGGTTATGTTCCAGTTAAAGTACACCAGTTTGTATTATATGAATTGTTATTTCTTGCCTTTGGGTTATGATTAGAACTCCTCCTGTGCACATTTGCAACTTGCATTAGTTGTAAATTGATCCAGATTTTGCATATCTGAATAGTAGCTAGGCCACTATGTATAGGTTCACTCACCGATTCTTGCGAGCAGAGGCCTATTCTGATAAGTGGTGCATGTGTGCTCGGAATTTACAAATGTATAATCCATCTAGTCTACTGACTACCATGATCTAACAGAAATAACAAAATAGACTGGGGTCTGGATACACAAGACACAGACGCTGCTACGTTTTGTCACTAGTTCCATTGAGCATTCCGGGTGGAATCTTCCCTTCTCCTTCAGATGGATATACATTGGAGGTCAAATGGGAAAGGTAGCCCCTTTTAGAACAGGAGTTCTAAGTCTGCTGTCTGGAGGAAAAGTGGCGAGCCTATACACACAAAAATACACGTACTGGTAGATGAGTTCCACCAGTTTTGTGAATTTAATCCCAAAGCTTTGAGTATAGTCTTCAACTTCCATATAATGGTGTCATCCCCTACCCCATCCCCCATTTGAAATACATTTTTGATCACACTTCATTCATCTATCATGTGTCATTCAGTCCTAGGCCTGGGTGCCTAACTGGTTTATTTTAATAGTTTGATCCACCTCTGAATTTAAACCTTGACAGGGTGGAGTCCTTAATGGTCACCCTAGCATTTTTGCTAGAACAGCTTTACAGATTTTTGTCAAGTTTTCTGGGACTGATTTTGGAGCTGTATTCTTGGGAGGCAGTGTTTTGCCATCAATGATTTGTTTCAAATAGATAAAATAAGTTTTGCCATTAACTTTAATTGTGTGATCACTTGTTTTTATTTTTTAAAAAAGTGTAGGCAAAATTGTTGGTACGATAATTGTGTTTTGGTAGGCTTTCTGTGCATGAACTGTTCAGTGAAAGTCCCTGGATTTTTGTTGGACTGCATACTTGCTACAATCTTTCAATTGGCAGATAATTATAATGGTCTGAAGTCTGTTTTGACTGTCCTAATTGAAGTTATTCTTGATTTAGACCCATGGGATGATACCAGATATGTTCTACTGTATGAAACTCCTGGAGGAGACTGGAATTTGTGTGATACCTGGTAGTGGATTTGGACAAAAAGAAGGAACATATCATTTCAGGTGAAGTCTATGCAATCATTGTTTCACAATATGTCTGACTGCTCTAAAAGCTGATAATTTATAGTTTCGGCTAATTGTATACTTAATTACCTGAACAATTTGAATTCCACTGGATATTTTTTGAGTTTTAAGATGAGACTACATATGTTCGATGCACTGCCTTTTTCGGTGGTGATGGCTCACTTCGATAATGAGATTTAGTAGGAAGCCAAAAAATGCTTTGATAACCAGCGTTGAGAGATTTGAGGTGCTAATAGACCTATGGATGAAGTAGAAAAGTCACTAAAAGTAGCAAAACAAATTAATAAGGCAAAGCAAGCAAGATAGAGGGTGGGAGGGGACATTATTTCTGAAGAAATAGGAAATCAGTTATAACAAACTTTTGATTAAGCCATGCTTGGAGGACATTATCGAGATAATAGATAGGTTAGGCAGGAAATCTCTTGATGGAGGGATCAAAGAGCTGGGGGCACAGATCTGTGCCTAGTTCTGCTAAAAATTAAATTGAGATGAATGTTACAAGAACCTAATGAATACATTTATCAGGAAAGGCTAAAGAGACTGAGATAATTTTCTTTCAACACTACAACTGTAAAGTGCGGTGTGATAGAGACCTTTATGATTGTGAAAGTCTTTTTATAAGGACATGCAAAGGGTAAGTATTTACACTTTGGGAACATTTAAAACTAGTGATTATAAACATGGCTGTCTGCATTTGCAAGCAGTTGGCCTAAGCAGTTTTCTGAATCACCCTAGTGAAGGACAAAACTCTCCCAACAGTTTGTCTACAAAATGTATTCTGATACCCATTGCCGTATTGCAATTCTGCATTGTCTGCAAATGTAATTTAATCGGGCATTGTCCCCACTCTGTGTCCTGCTTGACTCAGTATAGTGCTGTCACCTGATTTTACAGAACAGATGTTTATTATACTCACTGACTAAGAGATTGCAAAACCCCAACACACTGCCAACTTCAGAAAGAATCAAGACGGTGTATAGGTTTAAACATAATGAGAATTTAAAAATTGTAGTTTTGATGGACTATAAGGCAATGTAGATAAATGAGTAGAGACTGATGATATGTAGTTTGTATGCTTGAAACCAGACTTCAAAACAACAGCTCTACTCTCTTGGAATCATAGTGTCGTAGGGATCTACAGCACAGAAAAATGCTCCTTGGCCCCTAGTGTCTACATCAGTCAAAAATAACCACTGGATTATTCAAATCCCATTTTCCAGCATTATATGCCTTGGGCATTGAAAGTGTACATCTAAATATTTAAATGTTTTGAGGATTTTTGCCTCGACTACCCTTATAGGCAGTGAGTTCCACATTTCCATCACCATGTTGGAGAAAATGTCTTACTTCTCATTTCCCCCTAAACTTTAGCTCAAATCTTTGTCCCCGATCTTTGATTCCTCCATTTATGGGAAAAGTTTCTTCCTGCCAACTCAATCTATTCCCCTCATACGTCTCAATCATGTCCTCTCCAAATTTCTTCCGCTGTAAGGAAAACAACATCCAATCATTCTCTCCAGCCCAGGCAACGTCCTGGTAAATATCCTCTAATCCCTCTTCAGTATGGTAGGGAATTTGACATTCACTTTAATAATTACTCAGGAATTGAAGTAGGTTTCTAATTCTTCAACTTTTCCTGGATGACTGGTCACTTAACCGAATTAGAACCCTCCAAGTTATTCAACTTTAGTGTATTTTTTTGAGGATTCCAGCCGCAGGGAATTATGCCATCAGAATGTTCAGTTTCTCAGGTAATTCCCGTGGAGCTATTTTGTCTGGATCTGCATGTTCCAAACAGGTGACTCCAGTTTACACTGTTACAACTCCTCTCTGGCCAATGTTTGACATTGCTGATGTTTAAAATTATGACTTTTCGATCATCTGAAGTTAGGTATAAAAATTGGGCATTGGAGAACCACTGCACATTCCCTTCCAATTTGGAAAGTAACTTCACAACTGTTTACTTTGGTCCCTTAGCCAATTTTATACCCATGCAGCCCTTCACTTTCATGTGTTTTAGTTCTGTTAATTGTGTTATGCAGTATTTTATCTCCCTTTTTTTAAAAGCTCATACATTCACTACATTATCTTCTTCAATCTTCTTAATTACTTTAGAGAATGCAAGCAATTTAGCCAAAAATGACTTGTTTTTTGTACATCCGTGTTGCCACTCAATTATTGGTCCAAAGTTTTCCACATGCCAATTAATATTGTCTCAGAGTATTGACTCTACAAATTTCCCCTCTACCAAATTAGACTTGTTAACCTGTAGTTTCGATGTTTATTCCTCTATTTAAACACTGAAAAATAATTTTTACTGAATGACTCCATCCTTTTCCCTTTCTTGAGATTTTTCTTTTTTTTTAAAGTAATTATCTAAAATAGTGGAGATGAAGTAGAAGGTTGAGGAATCATGAATTGATAAAATTTGCCAATTTTTATTTTATTAAAACTCTGCACTGGTATTTGTAATGTTATTTTTTTCCTCCAGAATGACCATTCTCCTTCCTGTTGAGAAGCTAAAAGTGCTGTTGCAGAATGTGAAGAATTTCCATACTAAGTTTCTTCGGAAATACGCATGAGCACAGTTGATTTTTTTTTCACCAGAGGAAACTCCATCAAAATGTTCAGTTTACTGTTTCTTAATTTTATTAGACTGTCAAATTAATGTTTACTGAAATGAAATGGCATAACTATTGGCCTACAAATCTCACTTGTTACAGCTATTTGCCAGTTTGGTATTGTGATACCAACTTGTGCTGTACTTTTTGATAGTACTTTTGTTTACATTGGAAATAGTTGTTGGAAAGATTGGTTTTGTTGCACTTCAAGAAGTTTTTTTATAGTTTAACAAAAAATACATTTCTAGCAACAACAATATGATATCAAATATTTTTCTAGGTTCAAGCCTCTAATTGTCAGAAATATGCTGTGATCAAAAGCAGATATTTGGGGTTGTGCCTTCTTTTTGCCTTGTTGCTCACGTATTGTGAGTGGCAGTGCATTATCTGGACTAGTGAACAGCTTTTATTACACTTGTACGTAGCAAGACCATATCTTCAATCAAGGTAGAGTTTTGGTGTGTATGCAGATGGATTTTCAGCAGGCTAAGGGCTGCTGCCTGAATTGACTCAAATGCTAACTTCTAACATGGCCAAGTGAATGGATTTTACAATAATTCAAAACATCTGGCAGTGAGATTTTTTTTCTGAACAATAGAGATGTAATGTTTACGTTTTTACTTTGTAAAGTTTGGGAAGACAAATGTTACAACTGTCTTTGTAAATGATATGATTCTGAATTTGTTTTCTATTCAGGGGCTTCCAAGTAGATAAATTCAAATCCAAAAACGAATTGGCTTGTGCCAGGAGAGGGAGCAAAAAATAACTGCAGTCTGCAAGACTTTGTTCAGGAAAAGGGATTTTTTTATGTCTCTCAAAAATGTTTTGAGCTTATCCATATTAATGTCAATGAACAAGAAGTATCTCTGCCAATAAATTGCCTTTTATTGCTCTTAAAGTTTAATTGTCTTTCAAAAGAAAGTTCAATTACATATCTGAATGAGTTCTGCTCTGCCAACATCCCTTTCTGTCTCTTCTTCTACCCTCCCCAATTGAATTTGTAGTCTTTTCTAATCATGTGACAACTATAACCACTGTGGGAGGGGCTAATTTCAGCAGATCTCTTGGAGAAACTAAGTGCTCAAGCCTCATTTGACTCAAAATGCTGAGTAACCTCACCGGTGTTGTTAATCAGGTACTAATGGATGAACATATGCTTTTCAGTGAAGATTCATTCACTGGCTAAGATTCATTTAATGTGTGCAATGGTTCCCCAAATCATCAATAGACAAATGTGTTTCAGTTACAAAGGCAGATCTTGCAGGGCAGCAAAGTCTCAATGAGCATAAACCTTTGAGCCAGTTGACTGCAACAGGAATGCAACAATTGGATTTGATATATAGATAAACATGTCAGAGATTCCAGGGATTTATACTTTATAAGTAGGTTTAACTATTGGATTCATTCTCTAATTTCACATAACATTTCTCGCATGATTGAAAACCACAATTCATATTGCACCTTTTAACATAAACATCCCAGAATATTTCACAGAAGCATTAGAAAACAAGAGATGACGTTAATATATTTTGTCAGATAACCAAAGATTTTGTCAAAATGATGGGTTTTAAGGAATATTTTAAGAGGAAAACAAGGTAAAGGGCAGCCCAGAGCTTGACTGTTAGGAATAGTAGGAGAGGTAGCCAGGTACTGCAAGAGTCTCCTGTGACTAACCTGCTGTATGTAGTATGTTATTTTCGATACTGAAGGATGGTTGGTGATGGGCTAGTCTGTCAGGAGAGTATAGGATCCACACCCAGCTTTCTGGTACTGTGACTATTTCTAACGAAGAGTATGTCAGGTTCCAAGTGATCGGCTTGTAATAGGGGACTCTCTAGTCTGGGGCACAGACAGACACTTCTGCGGATGACAGCAAGGCAACAGGATGATGTGTTGCCTTCCTCGTGCCGGAATCAAGAATATCTGAGGGTGCAGAATATTCTGAAAGGGGAGAGTGACCAGCAGGCGTCATTATGCACATTGGTACCAACACAGAGGAAAGGGAGAGAGAATATGGCAAGGTGGACAAGATGTTTAAAAACTTTTGAGGGTAAATAATATCTGTACTACTGCAGGTGCCATGTGCTAGTGAGAGTCGGAGGATAGAGCAAGTGAATGTGTGGCTGAGGAGGTGGTGCAGTGGGGAAGGATTCATATTTTTGGATTATTCTGATTTCTTTGGGGTAGAAATGGCCTGTATAAGAGAGATTGGGTTCCATCTGAATTGGAAGGGAGCCAATATCTTTGTGGGGAGATTTTCTAGAGCGGCTTTAAACTAATGGGTGGGAGGGAGAGCCAAAGCGATAGTGAGAAAAGGCTGGAACTGGTACAGTAGATAATGGGAGCAAGTCTAACCCAAATCTAATAATCGTGGCAGACAAAAGTTTGACTGAGAATGAGGTAAGACTGAAATTCCAATTACTTTCAATGCAAGAGGTCTGACTGGTAAGGCAGATGACCTCAGGGCATGGTTGGGAACATGGCACTGGAATATCATTGCTATTACAGAAACATAACTCAGGGAATGGACAGGACTAGTAGCTTGATGTTCCAGAGTATAGTTATAGGAAGGATAGAAAGGAAGTCAAGGAGTGTGGTGTTTTGATTAGGGAGAACACTACGACTGTACTTGGGGAGGATATTCTGGGCAATCGTCCAGTGAAATCATATGGCTGATATTTTTTTTTAAAGTAAGAAAGGGATGATCACTTTGTTGGAATTGTACTACAGGCCTCTTCAGTAATCAGCTGGAAATTGAGAAGCAAACATGTAAGGAGATCTCAAATATCTAAGAAAAATAGGGTTGTCAGTGTTGAGGGCTTGGATGAGAGTAATTTAAGTGTATACAAGAAAGTTTTCTTATGCATTGCGTGGATGTACCTACTAGAGAAGGAGCAATATTTGACCTTCTGTTGGGAAATAAGGCAGGGCAAATGATGGAGCACTTTGAGGCAAGTGATCATAATTCCACTGGTTTTAAAATAGTTATGGAAAGGGATAGATAGTTAATGTTCTAAATGATAGTAATGCCAATTTTGAAGGTATTAGGAACTTCTAAAAGTTGATTAGCTGAGTCTATTTGCAGGTATAAGAATGTTTGGGAAGCAGGAGGCCTTCAAGAATGAGATGGTGAGTGTGCAGAGACACTGTTCCTGTTGGTGCAAGGCTGGGAGGTGTAGAGAATACTGGATGACTGGAGCAATTAAGGCTCTGGTCAAGAAAAAGTAGGAAGCATACAATCAGGAAGGTACAGCAGAGATTAAGTGAATTCCTAGAAGTGTAATGACCGTAGGAATATACAGGGAAATCAGGAGGGCAGAAAGGGGACATGAGATATCTTTGGCAAATAGAGTTAAGGAGAATCCAAGGAGATTATGAGCATAAGAGTAAATAGAGAGAGAATAGGGCCTGTTAAGGTTCACCATGGCTCCCTATGTGTGGAATCACAGATGATGAGTGAAGTACTAAAGGAATATTTCATGTCCTTTTCCAGAGTAAATACTTACTTGGAAGCTTGGAAACTTTGGGAAATAAATACTGAGGAATCTCTATTATCCGAATGAGACGGGCAGGCAGTATTTCGTTTTGGATAATTGATTATTTGGATAATCGATTTGACCTGAAATAAGGGAAGCTATACAGATCTAATTCTGTGCTCTACTTGGAGGATTTGTTTAAATCTATAATTTTGATGAGTCTGCTATTTAAACAAACTAATCTTTGCATTCTGTAAATTGCAGGTTAAACTGAGAAGGACTAAATCCTTACTGTCACATAAATATAGGAAATCCCAGCATTAAGCAAGGTCCCGAACAGCTTCTACAATCCAAAGAGCATTTGTCAGTGTCGTGAAAGAAAGACAGAAGCACTGCCTTGCGCAAGTGTCTACTTTCTCTGCTTTCTTTTTTGTGAACGGCCCGGTTTCCATACTTTAGGGAATCTAATCTAAAGTGATGGGAATAAAGCACATACTTTTGCAAAGGACTGTTTAACTAACCCTTACACTAAAAAAAATCCAGTTGCTGTTGCTTGAGGTGTATGTGTTTCTTTGTTTTTGCCAGCATTTTCACATGTTTTTCAGTACAGGTAATCCAAACTCACTTACCTCTTTGTAATGTTTTTATGGGACCTTGCGATCTTGTTCGGATAATCTGATATTCGGATAATTAAGATTCCGCTGTAGTGATGGCTTAAAGACTTCAGATTACAGAAGAGGTGGTGCTGGAGGTCTTAAAATGAATAAAGCTAAATAAATCCATGGGACCTGATCAGGTGTTTGCTAGAATTTTGTAGGAAACTATTGAAGAGATTGCTGAGCCCCTAGTTGAGGTATTTGCATCATCAGAAGCCCTCATCAGGTGCTGGAAGAATGGAGTTTGGCTAATGTGCTATTAATTAAGAAAAGCTCTAAGAAAATGCCTTGGAATTATAGACCAGTGAGCTTTATGTCAACGATGAGAAAGTTGTTGGAGGGGACTCTGAGGGACAGGATTTACATACATTTGGAAAGGCAAGGACTTATTAGGGATAGTCAGCATAGCTTTGTGCATTGGAAATTATATGTTACTGATTTGATTGAGTTTTTGAAGAGGTAACAAAAAAGACTGATGAAGGCAAAGCGATACACATTATCTGTATGGACTTCAGCTAAGCTTTCAACAAGTGTCCTCATGGTAGACTGGTTAGTAAGGTTAGATGTCATGGGGGATAAAAAAGCAAATTACTGCGGATGCTGGAATCTGAAACCAAAAGAGAAAATGCTGGAAAATCTCAGCAGGTCTGGCAGCATCTGTAAGGAGAGCTTTGACAAAGGGTCAGTTGGACTCGAAACGTCAGCTCTTTTCTCTCTCAGATGCTGCCAGACCTGCTGAGATTTTCCGGCATTTTCTCTTTTTTGGTTTCAGATCCCGTGGAATCTGGGGGAGCCAGCCCAATTGGATACAAAATTGGTTTGGAGAAAGAAGGTGGTGATGGAGGATTGTTTTTCAGACTGGAGGCCTGTGACCAGTGGTGTGCCAAAAGAATCAATGCTGGGTCGATTTTATTGTTTTTTTTGTCATTATATAAATAATTTGGATGTGACTATAGGAGGTACGATTTGTAAATGACACCAAACTAGGTGGTGTAGTGGCCAGTGAAGAAAATTATGTCAGAGTACAAAGGGGCCTTGATCAGATGGGCCAAGAAGTGGCACATGGAATTTACTTTAGATAAATGTGAGGCAAAGCAAACCAGGAACATATACAGTGCAGCTTAGAAGGAACATTGCTGGGCAGTGCACATAAATTTTTCATTTAAATTATTGATGTGGATGATCGGGTTGTGTTTTATGAAATAAAAAAAAACAACTGGTTCATGAATCGCCTTTGGGAACAGAATTAGCTGTCTTCACCTGGTCTGGCTAAAAATGGACTCTAAACCACAGCAATGTACTTGAGTCTCTACTGTCCTCTAAAATGTTACAGCAAGCCACATACACTTGGACTTAACTGCTTAAAAAAATTTTTTTTCTGGAACGAGGCCAAATAGATCATCTGGCATCCACTTCAGCATTGAAAATGACAGTGGTACAAACACAGTCCTGTCAATTCCGCAAAAACCCCTTGCGACCATCTGGAAGCTTGTCCCAAAATTGAGAGAACTGTCCCACATACTCGTCAACAAGTGACCGTCAAATACACTCAATAACACCTTATAGATAGTGTTCTAGACAGCACCATTACCATTCCTTGGTATTGCCTGCCAAATCAGCAGAGGCATCATTGTGGTATACAGGAGAGATTTGCCCTCAAAATCCTCAACGTTGATTCTGGTCCCTGTGAAACCTCACGGCATCAGGTCTAACTAGAGCAAGGAAGACTCCTGCTGAGCACTATTATCTCAAATGCCCCCTCCCCCAGAAAAACTATGGAAGCAGTGAAAGTGACAAGGTCACAGAATGTAGTGTTGATGAGGTACTTCAATGTCAATTATCAAGAATAACAGTAGTATGACTACTAAGTAAGCCGCAAAGGACACAGCAAGATCAAGTAGAACCAGCCTAGCAGCTGTCACTGATTTGTTGCCAATCGATCTGACTGTGACAGTATTAATAGGAATGACAACAGCACAGACCTTGTGTAAAATATGGCTAAAACATTCACATCGATCTTCATTCAAAAGTGTTGAGGCACTTGCCTTGAGGTTCCAGCATCACATGCCAGCCTTTAATTTGATTCACTTAACATTAGAAAGAAATGCCTGAAGGTCCTGGATGCTGCAAAACAATGGACCTTGGCAACATTCCAGGATTAGTACTGAAGACTAGTTAAGCTGTTACAATACAGTTACAGTGCAAGTGTCTCCCCAATAACTTAGGAAATTGCTCAGGTATGTCCTGTGCACAAAAAGCAGGACAAATCAAACCAGGCTAACTATCTTCCTATTGGTCTATTTGTGATCATCAGCAAAGTGGCGGAAGAGGCCACCAACAGTACAATAAAGCATCCTTTACAAGGAAACAATTTGCTCACTGATGCAAGGTTATAGCCTTGGTCCAAACGTTGACAGTGAACTGAACTTAAAATGAGGAAAGAGTCACATTTAAGTCAGCATATGACCTATTGTGGCATCAAGAAGCTCTATCAAAGCTGGAGTCAATGGAACGGGGAAGAGTGGTGGAGTCATTGCTACTAGTTACGGTCATGTCTAAGACAAAGGAAGAGGGTTGTCATTGTTGGAGATCAATCCCATCAGCTCTGGGCACCACTGCAGGAATTCTTCAGGGTATTTTCCAAATCAACCTCATCAGAGAGGTTTTTATACATGTCTGGAACAGGTCATACTTCAAAAGACCTCCTGGCTCAGAGGTATGGCCACTACCACTAAACCACAAATGCCTCCATAGTTCCTCAGGGTGGTGTTTAAGATCTAATCATCTTTGGCTGCTTCAATGACCTTCCCTCCATCATAATGGTAAGGTGGAGAATAATTACACTAATAATTGCACAATGTTTAGTATCATTTTGTTAACTCCTCAAATACTGAAGCGGTTTGTGTCTTATGCCTCAAGACCTAGACAATATCTAGACTCTGGTTGCTCAAATGCAAGTAATATTCAAGCCACAAAAGTATCAAGCAATGACCATCTCCAACCAAAAAGAATCTGACTATCACCCTTTGATATGGCATTATCATTGCTGAATCCCCTATCAACATTCTAGTTATTACCATTGACCAAAAGAACTGAACTAGACAAACCTTATACATACTGCGGCGCCAACAACAGGTCAGAGTCTAGGAATTCTATGGTGAATAACTTATCCCTTGTCTCCCTAATACTGGTCCATCATCTACAAGGCACAAATCAGGAGTGTGACCATAAGATATAGGAGCAGAATTAGGCCAGTCAGTCCATGGGGTCTGTTTCACCATTCAATTATATGTTTCTTAGACCCATTCTCCTGTCTTCTCCCCATAACCTTTGATGCCCCTACTCATCAAGAACCTATCTATCTCTGACTTAAAGGTACTCATTGACTTGGCCTCCAGAGCCTTCTGTGGCAATAGGTTCCACAGATTCATCACCCTCTGACTGAAGAAATTCCTCTTCATCTCAGTTCTAAAGGGTAGTCCCTTGGGTCCTAGTCTCTCCTACCAGCGGAAGTATCATCTCTACTTAAACTCTGTCCAGGCCTCTCATATTCTTTGGTTTGATGAGTACCCTGTCATCCTTCTAACATAATTGAGTACAGATCCAAAGCCCTCAACTGCTCTTATGACAAGTCCTTCATCCCTGAGATCATTCTTGTAAACCTTTTCTGGACCTCCTCCAAGACCAGTAAATCCTTCCTTGGATACGGGGCCCAAAACTGCTCACAGTATTTTAAATCCAGCAGAATGCTGTCCATTTGACTGGATGTGTGCTGCTCCAACAACACTCAAGAAACAACACCATACAAGATAGTGCAGTTTGCTTGATTGGCAAAATATCCAGCACCTTCAACATTTATTCCTTTCACCACTGATGCAGGTGGCAGCAGGGCATTTCTTTTGCAAGATACGCTAATAGTAATTCATCAAGGTTTCTTCCAAAGGATCTTTCAAACTCATGACCTCTAACATCTAGAAGGAGAACAGCAGCACGAATAAGAGCACATCCATCTGAACATCCCTCTCCAAGCCACTCACCATCTTAGTTTAGAACTATAATTTCCATTCCTTCACTTTTGCTTGGTCAAAATCCTGGAACTACTTTCTGAATAGCACTGTGGCTGTCCCAGTTCCCAAGAATTGCAGTGATTTAAGGCCACAGTTCACCACCAACTTTTGCAAGGCACTTAGGGATGAGCAATGAATGCTGCCCAATCAGCAATGCTCACATCCTACAAATAAATATTTTAAAAATCTATCAATAAATTTGAAAACTACTCAAGTTGTACTGTCCAGAAAAATCAGGCCAAATTCAATAAGCAAATTATTGATTCAGTCTACTCTCAATTGTAAACAAACTGATGGAATGATGGAAGTGGTATTAGAGAAACCAATAGGATTAAAGGCTAACAAATCCTCAAGGCCCAATAATTTAAATCCAATAGTATTTGAGGAAGTGGCCCTGGAAATAATGGATGTATTGGTGGTCATCTTTCAAGATTCTATCAACTCTGGAACAGTTTCTTTGGATTGGAGGATAGTTAATGTAACACAACTAACCAAAAAGTGTACAGAGAAAACAAAGAATCACAGATCAGTTGGCCTGACATCAGCAGTAAGAAAGATGCTATGGGAGAAGGAAGAAGGCCATTATAAAAGATTTAATGGCAGAGTATTTGGAAAACACTGAGAGGGTTGGACACAGTCAGCATTAACTTATGAAAGGGAAATCATATTTGACAAATCTAGTAAAATTTTGAGGATGTAATGAGTAGTGTTAATAAGGGAGAATCTGCATATTTGGTTTATTTAGACTTCTCAGAAAGTGTTCAGTAAGGTCCCACCTAAGAGATTAGTATGTAAAACTAAAGTGTATGGGATTGGGGCTAGTATACTGACATGGATAGGCAACTGGCTAGCAGATAGAAAACAGTAGGAATAAATGGGCCATTTTCTCATTGGCAGCCAGTGACCAGTGGGGATGAGTGTTTAGACCCAGCTAGTCACTATGTATATTAATGATTTAGATGAAGGAAATAAATACAATTTCTGCAAATTTGCAGGCAATGCAAAACCGGGTGAGGGAGTGAACTGTGGGGATGTAGCAGAGATGTTTCAGAGTGATTTGACGTTGAGTGAGCGGGCAAATACATCGCAGATGAAGTATATTGTGGATAACTGATTTTGAGTTGCTGGTGTTGGACAACACCAGTTTATAGTTCAATAGGTTTATTTGGAAGCACTAGTTTTCGGAGTGTTGCTCCTTCATCAGGTGGTTGTGGAGTACAAGGTCATAAGACACAGAATTTATAGCAGAAATTTACAGTGTGATGTTACTGAAATTATATCTTGAAAAAGACCTGGATTGTTTAAGTCTCTCATCTTTTAGAATAAACATGTTGGTTTCAGTTCTTTCATATGTAAATTGCAGGATTTTTTTTAAAAGTTACATTCTCAAGTGAACGTTAACAATTGGTGTCATGTCGGCTCAGATAGTGCGTTTAAGGTGTAAGCTGCCCTGTGTAAGACTCTCTGTGCCACAATATTCAGACTGATTCTAATTTAAAAAACGGATTTACAGAACCTTACATGGCTTCATGCAGTTTTTGAGCAAAATAAAATGCAATTCTGCAAGTACACACAGGTTTATGGGGTAAATTTGTGTGTGTGTGTGTCTGGGTGAGGGGTTTATGGGTGTCTGTGAGAGAGTGTGCGTATGTGTGTGAGTGTAAAGGGGTATAAGTCTGTGAGAGGATGCATGTTTGTGGGAGTGTATGTCGCATGAGAGAGGATTGCATAAGTGTATGGGTCTGTTGGAGTGTGTGTGTGTGTAGGAGTGTGTATGTGTCTGAGTCTGTCTGTGTGTGTGCATCTGTCTGTGTGTATGGTGCAGTGCGATCACCTGGAGTGTAACATGAACCAAAGGTCCTGGTTGAGACCATCCCTATTGGTACCGAACTTGGCTATCAGCCTCTGCTCAGCCACTTTTTGTTGTTTCTTGTCCCGAAGTCCGCCTTGGAGGATGGTCACCCAAAGGTCCGAGGTTGAATGTCCTGGAGAAGTATTCTCCGACTGGGAGGGCACACCCCTGTCTGATGATTGTTGTGCGGTGTCCAGTCATCTGTTGCCGTCGTCTCTGCTCGGTCTCGCCAATGTACCATGCCTCAGGGCATCCTTGCCCGCAGCGTATGAGATAGACAATGTTGGCTGAGTCACATGAGTACCTGCCATGTACATAGTGGGACGTGACCCATGTGTAATGGTGGTATCTGTGTCAGCACTCTGGCACGTCTTGCAGCATCTAGCATGACAAGGTTGTATGGTGTTGTTCTGAAAGCCGGGCAGTTTGCTGTGAACAATGATCTGTTTGAGGTTTGGTGGTTGTTTAAAGGCGAGAGGTGGAGGTGTGGGGAAGACCGTGGCAAGGTGCTCATCCTCATTGATAATGTGTTGCTGGCTGAGAAGAACACGACATAGTTTTCGGCTCCTGGGAAGTACTGGACAATGAAGAGTAGCCTGTCGGTTGCAGCTTGTGTCTGTCTCCTGAGGAGGTCATTGTGGTTTCTCGCTGTGGCACGTCAGAACTGGTGGTCAATGAGTTGAGCATTGTACCTCGTTCTTATGAGGGCATCCTTGAGTACTTCCAGGTGCCTGTCACATTCCTCCTCATCTGAATAGATCCTGTATGCATAGGGCTTGTCCATAGAGGATGGCTGTTTTAATATGTTTTCCTGGTGGAAGCTGGAGAAGTGTAGCATTGTGAGGTTATCTGTGGGTTTGCGGTAGAGTGAGGTGTTGAGATGCCAATCCTTGATTGAGATGCATGTGTCCAAGAATGAGACAGATAGTAGAGAGTAGTCCATGATGAGTTTGATGGTGGGATGAAACACATTGATATCACTGTGTAGTTGTTTGTGACTCTTCGCCATGGATCCAGAGGAAGAATATGTACCTGGTGTATAGTGTTGGTTGGAGGTCCTGCATAGAGAAGAAGTCTTGTTTGAAGCTGTGCATGAAAATGTTGGCATATTGGGGGACAAATTTGGTCCCATTGGCTGATCTATGTGTCTGGATGAAGAACTGGTTATTAAAGGTGAAAATGTTGTGGTCGAGGATAAAGCAGATGAGTCGTAGGATGGTCCTTGGAGATTGGTTGTTGGTGGTGTTGAGTACTGAGGCTGTTGCCGCAATGCCATCATTGTGGGGGATGCTGGTGTAGATGCTGGTCTATTGTGACAAGGAATGTTCCCAGTTCGACTGGTTCCTTGGGTGCTGGGGTCCCCTGTACAATGGGTTTCAAGATGCCTTTGACATAGCCAGAGAGGTTCTCACACAGGCTCTATTACCTGATACATTGGTGTGTGGCTTTTTGTATCTTTGGAAGGCAGTAGAAGTCGCCTATGTGGGAAGTACATGGGATGAGGGTATGTAGAGAACTCTGAAGTTCTGACCAATGTGTTTAGTTCACGAGGGTGCTCTTTGGTTAGATCGGCCGGTAGTTGCCTGTAGTGTTCCTGTTTGTTTAATTGTCGGTACACTTGCTCACAGTAATCTGTTCTATTCTGAATGACGAACGTTCCTCCTTTATCTGTTGGTTTGATGACAATTTTGTGATTGGTTTTGAGAGCATGGATGGCGTTGTGTTGTGATCTGGTGATGTTCTGCTCTACCTTTGGGTAGTGCTGATGAATCTGGCATTTCTATATTTCCTGACAGTTTGATCTTTATAGTCATCTTTTGCTGGATTCTGAATTTATCCTGGTCAGAAAATCATACAGCACAGTCCAAGTTGACTCCTTTTTTGGTCGCTCCTCTATAGATCCCTTTGATGACTGCTCCAGTTTCTTCGTGAGCTCACTGGGATCACAGCTGGCATCTTGAAAGAATTCTCAGAGTCCTTTTGTCTGATAAATTCCTCCATGTCTGCTGCAAGAACTATGGGGTCCATTTTGGTGGGGCAGAAATTGAGACCCCTGCTAAGAACTTCAATCTCTTCCAGTTGAAGGATGTGGTCCGATAAGTTGGCAATCGACTTCCCTGCAGTGATAACGTTTTCCACTATGGTGCCAGGATGGCCTGGCTACTGCTGGTGATGATGCCAAGTTTCTTGTTCTTGGTGTGCATGTATGGAGGGTTTCCACTTTAGTAGCAAAAACGGGTAGGTAGATTATTATTTGATTGGTGATAGATTGGAAAGGGGGAGGTATAATAAGACCTGGGTGCCCTTGTACACCAGTTGCTGAAAGCAAGAGTACAGAACAGCAGGCGGTGAAGACTGTAAATGCTATGTTGGCCTCCATAGCAAATTGATTTCAGCACAGGTGTGGGGATGACCTGATGCAATTGTACAGGGCTTTGGTAAGACCACACCTGGAGGACTGAATGAAGTTTCAGTCTCCTTATGTGAGACTGAACTATGGAGGGAGTGCAGGATTAGTCAGGATTATATTCATTAGAGTTAAGGAATGGGAGGGTAGTAGAATCTCAGAAACCTATAAAATTCTACCAGGATGAGACAAAGTAAACACTAGAAGAATGTTACTGACAACCAGGGAGTGCAGAACCAGGGGTCACAGTGCAAGGATATGAGATAGGCCATTTAACACTAAAATGAGGAGAAATTTCATCATCAGAGTGGTAAGAGTCATAGCATCAGAGTTGCACAGCACAGAAACAGACCTTTCGGTACAACTCATCCATGCCGACCACTTAACTTTTCGGTTAATGCAGCTCATTAGCAGTATGCTTTACAGTACTGGTACACAGCTTGCGTAAAAGTGAAAGAAAACTACAGCTGGATAATGTAACAGCTATTTCCACAGTCAACAAGCACTCCAGTCATCAGCATGGTTTAAAAATAAAATGTCCCGAGGCATGGGGCATGACTGTACAAATAACTGTCACATTTACAGGTTTGTGGTTGAAAGATTGAATAATAGCCATTTTCATATTTATTATGTGCTGCATTTATGGTCTATTTTCATACAAACAATAAATTGCATTTTCAAAAAGCTAGGAAGCAAATAACTTGCTTTAGTTTAAGAACTTAGAAGTATCATTGACCTGCAATCAAGAATTTAAGCAAATAAAATATGGAAGCAATTATATACAACAGTAATTGTGAAAAAAATCCAATTCGGAATTGGGAACAAAAGTAGTTGGCACAATACCAGGCAGCAAGGACCAGAAATATATGCTTTGAATGATTGTGAAATACCATGGTAATGGTTCCATAAAACAATTCAGAAGTTGGTATACCTGCTTTAGTTACAAAGAGCCTTTGTTTGATATCAGAGTATTCAAGTGAACAACAGTTCAGTGAAGATCTCTGCCAGGCCATTCAGATACTCTTTGACACAGTTGACCACAAATAGTCCTTCACTCACTTGCAATGATCATGAGGAATGAAGAGAGAAAATAGGGGAGCGGAGGGGAGGGGAGCAGAGGAGTCAGAGCAAAGTGAAAGCAAGAAGAGAGGAACACACAATGGTATGATAGGGATGAGAAAATAACAGTCAGCCTCCCAGTTTTGCATGATACAAGTGAGGAAACTACAACCCAAGTTCTTTCACCATATTCAGAGTTAACTTTGCGCTTACAAGTAATTCCTGATGTGCATGAAAAAAGTTTATTATGACAAGAATTTCTAATAACAGCTAAATTTACACTCAGTTTATGTACATCCATCTTTCAAAATATGACTTTGTTAAGGTAACATGTAGGTTAACCATTCCAAACTGTTCTTGCCTATTTAATAATGGAAAGTTAATTGGCATTCTGCAGTGACCTTGTGGCTTCAGTAATAGCATTAAGGATTTCATTCTGTGTAGAACAGGAAAAAAACAAGTGTTGTTAAACAGAAGTCACTGATTAACAACAAGTGTGCCTCTAGCAACACTATTTTAGTCATGTGAACTAATTTTAGTAGAAAACACCATATGCATAATAGAGATAAAGTACTTGAAATGCAAAACATCCACCACTATTCAAGGTTTGACATTCTGATATGAATTGATCAGACACAGCACATCTCAGTGCAGCTTTTAGTTTGCTGTCCAGTAGTTGCAGATAGCATTTGATGGGAGTGATTGTTGAGAATATTAACTCAATTAGACCCACCAAATCCAATTCAGCTATCCAGAGTACAACTTTACTATAATGTGTTTGATTAGAGCAGTTAATTCTTGGTTAAACCTGTTTTCTTCTGCTGTCTTAGAGAATATTTCAGATTGGTGAATTTAGCATTGGCCATGTTTCCACGCTGAAATTTGAGTTTTCACTCATATTGCACACCATTCCCACAAATACACAAGCTGTAACCAAAGACAGAAACAACACATAGTGAAAACACTCACACTGCTATGCTTTTTGACCTTGTTTCCAACCTTCAATTATGAAGAAAACAAAGAGGAGGCACAGGCCTAGTGGTGTATCACTAGACTATTAATCCAGAAACTCGGCTAAAGTTCTGGGGACCTGGTTCAAACCCCGCCGTGGGAGATGGTGGAATTTGAATTCAGTAAAGAATCTGAAATGAAAGGGTCTAAAGCTGACCATGAAACCATTGTCAATTGTTGGAAAAACCCATCGAGTTTACTAAAGTCCTTTAGGGAAGGAAATTGCAATCCTTACCTGGCCTAGCATGTTGTGTGTGGAATCTAACAACATTGGGGAAGCGCTTAATTAATACTTGTCATCAACATTCACATTGGAGAAGAGCAATGTTAGTGAGAATACAGAGTTACAGGCTACTGGATTAGATGGAATTGAGGTTGACAAAGAGGAGGTTCTAGCAATTTTGAAAGATCTAAAAATAATTAAGACCCGGGGGCTGGATGGGATTTATCCTCAGATTCTCTGGGAAGCCAGGGAGGAGATTGCAGAGTTTTTGGCTTTGATCTTTATGTCATCATTGTCGACAGGAGTAGTGCCAGGACACTGGAGGATAGCAAATGTTGTTCCCTTGTTTAAGAAGGGGAGTTGGGTCAACCCTGGTAATTATAGGCTGGCGAGCCTTATTTCGGTTGTGGGTAAGGTGTTGGAAAAGATTATAAGAGAGAGAATTTATAATCCTCTGGGAAGGAATAATTTTATTAGGGACCGTCAACATGATTTTGTGAAGAGTAGGCCATGCCTAATTAACCTTATTGAGTTCTTCAAGAAGGTGACAATACAGGTGGATGAAGATAAAGCGGTTGATGTGGTGTATATGGATTTTGGTAAGACGTTTGATAAGGTCCCACATGGTAGGCTATTGCATAAAACACAGAGTTTTGGGATTGAAGGTGATTTAGCGGTTTGAATCAGAAATTGGCTAGCTGAAAGAAGACAGAGGGTGGTGTTTGATGGGAAATGTTCATCCTGGAGCTCAATTACCGCAAGGATCTGTTTTGGGTCCACAGCTATTTGTCATTTTTATAAATGATCTCGATGCAGGCGTAGAAGGATGGGTTTGTAAATTTGCGGATGACACTAAGGTAGGTATAGTTGTGGATAATGCCGAAAGATATTGTGGTTAACAGAGGGATTTAGATAAGATGCAGAGCTGGGCTGAAAAGTGGCAAATGGAGTTTGATGTGGAAAAATGTGAGGTACTTCACTTCGAGAACTAACAGGAATGCAGAGTACTGGGCTAATGGTAAAATTTTTGTTAGTGTAGATGAACAGAGATCTCAATGTTCAGGTGCATAAATTCCTGGAAATTGCCACCCAGGTTGAAAGGATTGTTAAAAAGCATATGGTGTGTTGGCATTTATTGGTCGGAGGATTGAGTTTCGGAGCCATGAGGTCATGCTTCAGCTATATGAGACACTGGTAAGGCTGCACCTGGAGTATTGCATACAGTTCTGGTCATTGCATTATAGAAAGGATGTGGAACCTTTGGAAAGGGTTCAGAGGAGATTTACTAAGATGTTGCCTGGTTTGGAAGGAAGGTGTCACAAGGAAAGGCTGAGGGAACTGAGGCTGTTTTCGTTGAAGAGAAGAAGGTTGAAAGGTGACTTAATCAAGGACGTATAAGATAATCAGAGGGTTAGATGGGGTGGACAGTGAGAGTCTTTTTCCTCAAATGGTGAAGGCTAACACGAGGGGACATAGCTTTAAATTAAGGGGCGATAGATTTAGGACGTATATCAGGGGTAGTTTCTTTACTCAGAGAATAGTAAGGGCATGGAATGGCCTGTCTGCTACAGTATTAGACTCGCCGACGTTAAGGGCATTTAAATGGGCTTAAGATATGTGTATGGATAATAATGGAATAGTGTAGGTTAGATGGGCATCAGATTAATTTCACAGGTTGGCACAACATCGAGGGCCAAAGGGCCTGTAGTGCACTGTAATGTTCTATATTCTATATATACATGTGACTCCAGACCCAAGCAATGTAGTTGACTCTTAACTACACTCTGGGTAGTTAGGGATGGGTAATAAATATTGGCCTAGCCAAAGATGTCCACATCTCATGAGTAAATTTAAAAATTACCATATTGAAAATGCCATTGAAAAAAAGTGCAAACACAACATAACTAAACAGGTTATTAAAATAAACTATTGCTTATTTAGCAACAACAAGAACTTCAATACTCACAGTACCCACTGATTGCAAAAGATCTCAAGCAATGGGCTGAGATCAGAGTGGGCACAGGTATAACTATGGAAGGGAGTCAGGTGCGGAGAACTTGATTGCCAGCTTGGATCTAGAAATGGCCACTTTGATCAGATGCAGGAGCTGAACCTTCCCTTTCCTTTGCAGACCAGGTGATCAATGATCTGGAGCAAAGGTTTGAAATAACACCAATAAAAGGTAGGAGAGCTGGAACCCTCGATACTTGACATTTGCTAAAACCACAGCCTCATCCAGACCTCAAAGAACACAGGTACGGGAGCAAATTACTGCAGATACTGAAATCTGAACTTAAAACAAAAATTGCTGGAGATCACAGCAGGTCAGGCAGCATCCATAGAGATAATCATAGAATCCCTTATGGAAATGGGCCATTTAGCTCAACAAAAGTAACCCACCCAGACCCATTTATTCTACATTTACACCTGACTAATGCACCTAACCTGTTTAGCATGTTCTATTCACCTGACCTGCACATCTTTGGATTGTGGGAGGAAACCAGAGCACCCGGAGGAATCCCACGCAGACACAGGGAGAATGTGCAAACTCCACACACAGTCTAGATGACTCTTCGTCAGAGCTAAAGTGAACGTTACAGTTTTGGAGTCCATATAAAACTAGGGGGACAAAATTTGGCATTGCTTCAGCTAATAGATTTCTATTGGAACAAGGCAGGGCACTTCTTTACAAATCGTGTCCTCATTTTTAAAATGTACTAATAGGGGCTGTTGTAAAAGTGATGATGTCACTAGGCGGCCCAGGTTCAAGTCTCATCTACTCCTGATTTATATAAACATATTTGACCAAGTTGATTAAAAATATTTATAATTTTCAGATACAGGCAGGAAAAGGTTGAAAGTATGTGTATTGAAATCACGTGGCTAACAACAGAGCCTGTTAGTCATTACTTTGCATTAACTAATCAAGCTTCCACATCTGCATACCGATTAGCTGCTTGTTGCTGGTGATTATTCTAGATTAGATTACTTACAGTGTGGAAACAGGCCCTTCAGCCCAACAAGTCCACACCGACCCATCGAAGCGCAACCCACCCAGACCCATTCCCCTACATTTACCCCTTCACCTAACACTATGGGCAATTTAGCATGGCCAATTCACCTAACCTGCACATTTTTGGAGTGTGGGAGGAAACCGGAGCACCCGGAGGAAACCCACGCAGACACGGGGAGAACGTGCAAAATCCACACAGTCAGTCGCCTGAGGTGGGAATTGAACCCGGGTCTCTGGTGCTGTGAGGCAACAGTGCTAACAACTGTGCCACCGTGCCATACTACAGTGTGACTATATATGGTCCCAACATCATAGTTCCAGAGATGAACATGTGTCGAGCAGCAGCAGAATTTCCACAATATGTACTTCCTAACAATGCCCATTTATAATTGATAGTGGTGCTAGATTTCGAGATCACAAATGCATCTGTGACTACTTCTGCTCTGACATCTTCTATCCTTAAATCATTTGGAACCAACTGCCTGTGCGATCGCATGCTCCCTTCTCGTTATTTGAGTGGATTAAGTGAAAATACAATTCTGCTGCACATTATAAATAGAACGTGCATTAAACGAAGAGTTTTTTAAAAAGTATTTGTGACATTCATGTACTGATTATGGCGTTTGGGAATAGTAGGGAGTTGAAAGCCCCACAGTGGGATCGTGAGGAGTCGGTGCAAATTACCCTGGCGCAGGAGAAAAGCAATGAGAGGATCCAGTTATTTATGAAGTATTTTGATACGAGACGTGAGCCCAATCTCCAAGCGGAATATCAATAACAATTCATTTAAATAACTATAAATCCTGGAAATACGCAGGTTCGATCATATCTGTTGAGGAGGAAATGTTTAAGAACTCATCCTTCATTGAAATTTTCTATAAATCTGTCGTTGGAGTTTCTTTTATAGTCCATACTATACGTCTGTAACATTTTTCATTTTGGGGTGATATGCACTGATTTAAGCAAATATCTCTTTCTAAGGTTTTGTTTTATTCCTGATAGTTTTCCTACTTTTAAAAGCAAGAGGGTGTGGGTCGTCCCAACTTAATCTGTTAATTTTCTGGAGATGCTAACTGAAGATCGAAAAGGGAGGCTTTTTGGCTTACCTTTATCCATTATTTCTGGTTTTTATAGTAGTTCTGTTAAAGTCTGGATAGGTTAATCTCTTTGTAAAATAAATGAAAATTCTAACACTGCTATTGAACTTTTTGTGGTCTTCTGGTAAAGTGGTTTGCGTTTTTCTAAATAGTGTACTAGTGGATACTAGTGTTCCAAGAATATTAGGTTTCATAACTGTAGAAAGAAAATCTCTGCTAATAAACTATTTTAATTTTTTTCAGCAAATAACAAAATAAGGGAAATAGAACAATCATCTGAAAAATTAATGGGTATGTTTGATAGTGTCTGTTTACTTGTTAAAGTTGCCAGTGGCAATAAAACAAATGAAGCTGAAGTATGTCCTTGATAATTCTTGACTCTCTTGTCTTTTTATACCGTTGACCTACTTATTCTAATCTGTTCACAGCTGATCTTCTATCTCTATGACCTTTCCTGTGTTGTCCCCTTTTATATTTAATTGTATTCAAAAGTAGGCCTTTGTCTTGATCCATCCCTGATGAAGGGCTTATACCTGAAATGTTGATTCTCTTGTTCCTTGGATGCTGCCTGACTGGCTGTGCTTTTTCAGCACCACACTCTTGACATCGTCTTGAATATAGTGTGTTTCCAGTTCTGAATTTTAAGACTTATGATTTCTCCTTCTCTTGGTACTCCAATAGTTTGCATTTCTAACCTGAGATTTCAGACTTCATCACTGGGATAAATGTCTGCCCCCTTAAATCACATGAGAGTTTGTGCTTAATGATCACTCTCTCCATCTGCATACTAGAAAATGCCTATTCTACTCAATATCTCAGGTCAAGTCTCTTGTGGCAGGCATTCATACATAAACCTTCTGTTGTACTCTTGAGTTAACTATTAAATGATAAGAAGACCTAAACTGTGTGCAGAACGTGAAGGCCTGAGTTAATTGTACTAACTACTTTAGGTTCCAATTACCTGTTAATAGTTAATGCGCCATAACCTTTCTTGTGGAATGCACTACAAGGAAATGATACTCAGTCAAGCCTATTGAAAATGCTTTTGTTCTACTTAAATTGCCTCTATTCCTTTTATAATATTGGCACATCCCTCTGTTCCTTTCTCCATGGTGTTCAAGTGCTTTGCCAGTCTCTTGAATGACTTGCAGCAGGTATCACAGTCCTGACCATTCAAATTCCTTGTCTAGAATCACACTCGTGACTATTTCTGATTCTGGTCCTCGAGATGACAACTTCCACAGTTGTCAAACTTTTTCTTTTTGTTTTTCTGACTAATTTCTCTGTTACTACTTTTTTCTTTGTCATTTTATTTAGGAACATGTTTCCACTCCCACCCATGCCCCCCCAAAAAACCTGTTTGCCAAGTTTAACCTGTGTTGGTGGTATCATCCTTCTAGTAAATTTGTAATCTGATCTTTAGAGACCAGAAATGCAAGGAATAAATTTCAAAGGAGGGAAAAAAACTGGCAATTTTTTTAAAGCCACTTACCAAATCAATTATGGTTGCCAGGGCATACAAGTATGGAATTACAGAATATGATCTAACACATGGGTGGGGATATCATAAAATCTCTTGCTGCTACGTGTGAAACCAAAGATGAATTATTTAACTGTCAATGAATTATTCAGTCACCAATCAACATAACAAATGGGCTGAAATGATTAGTGTACATCCAAAGCACTAATTTGAAAAACTTTAATTCTTGAATGTCATGTAAATAAATTTTGATCTGTTTAATAGTACCATTTATGTAACACTTTGTGTAACATTTCATATCACTTCACAATCTTTCTACATGCCTTTTGTAATTACAGGAGGAAGTGATCAAGTTGCAACTGCTGCTGTAATGGTGAGCAATTTATTTTCTTGAATTTGCTGTCCAGAACTTTTAAAATTTAGAACTCCAAAACATCATATTCTCACTTTAAAATGGTGATGTTACAATCCATGTAGTTGAACAAATTTACTGTTTTAGTTCTGAGTACCTGTAAATATTTGCTAACTAGTTTGTAAATTCACTTTTAATTTTCTACTAATGTAAAGAACCAAGGTGAATTGCCACCCTGTTTGTTTGTTGTGGTGGTTAATGGACGTTTTCTATTCATTAAAACTAAGTACTTTAAGGTGTTGGAAACTTGAATAGGAAATAAAGGAACATTTGTTCAAATTAGCATGTGGAATGTTATGAGGTTACCATTTCAGATTGCTCAAATTACCTTTTTAAAGCAGCTAGGTTGGGAGAGGAAAGTCTAGGTAGACTGCAAAAGATAATGTGGTAAAAATAATGACTGCAGATGCTGGAAACCAGATTCTGGATTAGTGGTGCTGAAAGAGCACAGCAGTGCAGGCAGCATCCAAGGAGCTTCTTGGATGCTGCCTGAACTGCTGTGCTCTTCCAGTACCACTAATGCAAAAGATAATGTGACAAGTGGTGCAAGACAAAATTTAAAAATCTAGTTTATTACTGTAGAAATTCTATCTAAGTGAGAAGCATGGAAAATTTGGCCAAGTGGAGTAGGAATGAGGCTTAGTTTGTAGACAAAAGATAGGTGCTTTCCCATTCTGCTTTTCCTTATCTGTTTATCCACTATCTCTGGTTGAGCTGACAAAGGCCCTCGAGCCCTTTGAAACTCCCAGAAGCAACGGCTTACTGGTTGAGTTCTATTCTGCTCTATGGGACTTGATTGGCCAGTATATGTCAGTATGCTTCTGGCAGGTACCATGAGTGAATCCATGTGGAAAGGCATCATCACTCCCCTCTACAAGCAGAAGGGGAAGAGGGAGGAAATTAGAAATTGGCGATTAATTTCGCTGCTAAATATAGACGACAAAATCTTGTCAAAGGTCATCACCAACTAGGTCAGATCTGCTCTGGGATTGGTGATTTACCCTGACCAAACGTGTGCTGTACTGGGCAGGAAGATCGCTGAGAGTCTCGTACTCCTCAGGGATACGATCGCCTACATGCAGGACAGGGGGGTGGACACCTGCCTCATCAGCCTGGACCAGGAGAAAGCCTTTGACAGGATATTGCACACGTACATGAGAGATGTTCTCTCCAAAATGGGCTTTGGGGAGGGAATCTGCAATTGGATCAGACTGCTCTACACCAACATTGTCAATGCAGTCTCAATCAATGGGTGGGTATCAGACAGCTTCCCAGTCAGATTTGGAGTAAGGCAGGGCTGCCTTCTCTCTCCTGCCTTGTTTGTGAGCTGCATAGAGCCATTTGCTGAGTCCATTAGGAAGGATACGAGCCTGAGAGGGATGACTAGTCCTGGCAGGGGGGGCCTACAGGTTAAGGCTTCCCTGTACATGGATGAAGTCGCTGTTTTCTGCTCTGATCCGCTGTCCATGCACAGACTCATGTGCATCTGCGACCAGTTCAAGTGGGCCTCAGGGGCCAAAGTAAACCCAGGCAAGAGCAAGGCCATGCTCTTTTGGAACTGGGCATACCAATCCTCTTTCCCCGTCACCATCAAGACTGACCACCTGAAGGTGCTGGGTATTTGATTCGGTGGGGCTGGAGCATGCGCCAAGTCTTGGGAGGAGCGTATCAGGAAAATGAGGCAGAAACTGGGCAGATGGGAGAAACAGTCGCTCTCCATCATGGGTAAAAACCTGGTAATCAGGTGTGAGGTACTCCCAGTATTGTTATATGTGGCACAGGCCTGGCCTATTCCCATAACCTGTGCTGCTGCAGTCACCTGGGCCATCTTCCACTTCATGTGGAGATCAAAGATGGACTGGGTCCGAAGCGACACCATGTACAAAGATCTGAGCAACGGGGGAGAAAACACCCCCAGTGCAACCCACACCTTGTGAAATTCTCTTCACAAGGTAACATTTTTAAAAAAACTATATAAATGTGATAGCGTTTCAACAGTAATTTTTTTTGCTTTTTTTAAAAAAATTCAATGCATACCCAAGTGGTCTGATACTGAACATGAAGATTACTTCATATCAAAAAGCTACATCAAAGTTGTCTAATGGTTTTAAAAAGTAAATGGCATTTTTGAAAGCCAAGAATGTGTAGTAGCTAAAGCTGCTTATGAAAGGATGACACTGATTTTCTATGTTGGATTGGCCAAAACTCTTAATGATGCTTGGCTGTCTTTCATAAATTTCAATGAAATTGCAAAAACAATACCCTACACATTGAGTTTTACTGGAGTCCTATCTGCATAGTAGACCTCTGCACTCTTCTAACCTTGCCGTTGAGGGTATATGTCACTTTCATCTGTATGCTGCCTTTATTATTTTGATAAATCCAAAATGGCCATGTGTTTTCTGATTTTGGAGTATCCTGGGTATTTTGAATGCAAGATTTGGAAGTGCATTGAGATGTAGCAGAGAATTCTGTTCATACACATTGATTTCTTTTAGTACTTCACTGAAGTGAATTAATGTGTAATCCTAGTTTTAAGTGGGGGAATGGGGAGGAGAAAGATAGGAAATGATCAAGACCCCATTAAGATGAGATCATCTTTGCATTGAACCTCAGGACAACGAGAGAGACATTTAATGGATGTTCGATTCATGTCAGTTTTTACTGTGGAGAAAGAAATGGAGGGTAGAGAAATAACTGTTTAAAATATCAATACTTCACATTACAGAAGAGGATGTGCTGGAAGTCTTAGAAAATATAAGAGGTGGATAAATCCCCAGGACCTGATCTAGTGTTTCCCACGATGTTGTGGGAAGTTAAGAAGGACATTGTAGGGCCCCTTGCAGAAATATTTGTATTATCTTTAACTATGGGTGAGATGCCAGATCACTGGAGAATGGCTAATTGTGCCTTTTTCCTTGCATCTCCTCTTAAGAGGAAAAGCATGGGAACTATAGACCTGTAACACTGATTTCAGGGGTGGTTAAGTTGGCAAGTCTGAAAGTTTTGCAATTAAGTGCATTTGGAGAGGCAAGGACTGACTAGGGATAATCAGCATAGCTTTGTGTGCAGGAAATCATGTCTCTCAAGTTGATTGAGATTTTCTTTGAGGAAGGAGCCAAGAAGACTTGAGGACAGAGTGGTAGATATTGTTTACTTGGAATTTAGTAAAGCCTTTGACTAGCCATATGGTAGCCTAATTAGTAAAGTTAGATCACTTGGAATTCGGGGTGAGCTTGCCAATTGGTTGCAAAATTGGCTTAATAGCAGGAGGGGGTGGTGGAGGGTTGTTTCTTCAACTGGAGGCCAGTGATTAGTGATGTTCCACAGGGATCAGTCCTGGATCTGTGTGTCATTTACATAAATGATTTAGATGAGAATAAAGGAGGCATGGTTACTAAGTTTGATTTCAAAATTGGTATAGTGACTGGTGACAAAGGTTATCTAAGATTACAAAGAGATTTTGATCAATTGGGTCAATGGGCTGAGGAGTGACAGGAGTTTAATTTAGATAAATGTGAGGTATTGCATTTTGGTAAAACGAACAAAGGCAGGACTTGTACAAATTAAAAGTAGGGCCTTGAGTAGTGTTGTAGAACAGAGGCAGAGGGGTTCAGGTACATATTCTTTAATGTTTGTCATATAAGGCGGTTAAAGTGTTTGGTGTATATACCTTCATTGCTCAGACCTTTTTGAGTATGGGAGTTGAAGTCATTTGCTGAAGTTGTACCAAGTGTTGGTGAAGCCTCGTTTGGTGTACTGCCTAGTTCTGGCTGGTCTGTTATAGGAAGGATATAAAGTTAGGGAGGATTCAGAAGAGTTATCAGGATGTTGCTGAGAATGGAGAGCTTCAGTTCTAAAAAATATGCTGGATAGAAAGGCTCTTTTCATTGGAGCTCAGAGGTTTATAAAATCATGAGGGGCATAAAGTGAATAGCAGGTGTCTTTTCCCTAGTGAATGATTCCAAGGCTAGTGGGCATATTTTTAAGGTGAGAGCTTTTAAAAAGAGGGTTTTCTTTGTGATTAGTGTGGAGTGAACTGTGGAGGAGGTGGTGGATTTAGGTACTGTCAAATGTCTAAGATATTTTGATAAGTATATAAACATTTGGAGGAATATGGGCCAAGTGCAGGTGGATGAAACCAGTTGAGTTTGACATTGTCCACATGGACTGGTTGGACTGAAGGCTCTGTTTGTGCTGTATGACAAACCCTAATCTTCCCAACCATGTAATTCAGCTGCTCATCATTTTTTCTTTTTGTGCCTCTTCATTTTAGAATGCCTTCTTTTCACTAATTTTATTATAGGACATTTGGCTATGAAAGTTTGTTTGTATTTGGCGACATTGGTCCATGTGTGCCATAATGTGGAGACTATCAAGTTTTCTCTAATGTACTTTAGATATGCAAAGTTCCAAACCTGAGTTCTTTTGGGTTATTCCACTAAACTACTACTTGTTTTATTTGATCTAGGTGAAAAATTCAGAAATTTTCATATCCTTCAGCCTCTGTGGATAAGTTACTGCCATTTATTAAGATACCTCTGACTGATGAACAGGTAAACAAATGAAGACAAATTCTAATGCAGGATGCATTGGTTTTAAACATGGAGATTTTAAAGATCACCAATTCATAAAACGTTTGATCATAAGCAGGTGTAAACTTGATTAATGATGACACTCAATGGCTATAAGATCATATTCGATAACCTCACTTTTACTGCTAATTCACTTACTTTGTTCGAAGAGCTATTTAATTTTGCTTTTTTAAAAATACTGCTTCATTGATCCTATTTGCTGTTTTTCTGTTTGTACACTCTGGTAGTCCCAGCTATTCAAGTCACCAGGACATTGGTCCCTGCAGAGTTTACTGAAGTCCCCCTTTCGAACTGCTTACTCTGCCCATGAATAGAATTAAACCTGTTGGACTATAACCTGATGTTGTGTGATTTTTAACCATGAATAGAATGCCATTCTTCCCAAGCTAAGCTTTTGAGACATGCACTCAAACTCCATTTTACTTATCCTAAGTCAGTGTTCCTGTGGCTCAAGTAGTAATCTAGGTTATGTGGGTATTATTGTCTCTGACCACAACTAGTCTCATTTCTGCGTTTTTCTTTTTTCTGTTCTTGAAAATAGCTTGAGACCTAAATACAACGGCCTTATTTTAAAGATTAGAAACAGTCTCACCATTGACCGCTTTTCCCAGCAGCCATGTCAAGTTATGGTTTGACTCCACTTCTGGTCCCATTGCGGGTAGGTCCTTGCTTATGATAAGGTGTCCAAATAATTTTCCTCACCCCTGTGCCAAAACTCCAGATACTCACTTGGCCATTCTCTCCCCATTCTTCCTGTGTGTATTAACATATCTCCACAGAATCTTTCAATGAATGGAAAGTGACCAGTCCCAATACAGCTACCTGAGACAAACACTGACTGCACCCCCTCCAATCTACTGGGATGGGACCTTTACTATCCCTTTATCTCATGTATCTCCATCAATAAACACATTCTTGTTGCATGTTTGTCAAGGTACATATTTGGTGATCTGCAATTGCATCTAGTTACTGAAACTATTTGTAAAATGCCTCTTCAAATCAAAGATTTGCTATCTGACCTAACATTTTATTGTTTTAGGCAATCAGTGCAGTTGGTGATGAAGTAAATAATATAAATGTACAGTCACTTGATCCACATGCTCTTCAGCGTATTCGGTTGCTAATGGTAAGTTTCTTCACCTTTCTTTTTGGTCAGAGCTGTCTAGTTGGAGTCCATTATCTAGCTAAATGCAAAGTTTGGTGTTCAGCATTTTGAAGCAAGAAAGGCAACAAGTGATTCTCAGAATCTGAATGTCATTTTCACCAATCATTAATGGAGATTTTGAATATTTCAAATTGCCCAAGGATGAGCTAGAAGTTAACGTGAGCGCACAATGGACCAAAGATAATCATCTGGTCTTCAGCCTGAGCTATTTCATCACTGAATCTAATGAGTGTACTCCATCATGCAGAAGCTGCAATCTCCACAAGGCAAAAGTGAAACTATAGAAAATGAGTTGTGGTAGTGTTCCTTGCAAGCAGTCAAATTAGTGCAAATGAAGGGTTTATTGGAGACTGTGTGTTCAGCCTCCTTGTCCGCAATTATATCTGCATTGGCTTTACTCAGAGACTCATCCGGCTGATCTTTGAGCACTTGTTGCAGATCTGCACGTCCTGCATAATAACCAAAAGATTTGATTCCTGAATGCGACGACTCTTGACAATTAATCAAGTAAAATACTAGCATAACTAGTATATGTCCTCCTCCTTATCCAATCATAAGAAGGGAAATTTAATAATTTTTATCCTCCAACAGACTGCCTTGTACAAAAAAGCCAAAAATAGTGCAAAACATGCCAACACTCTAAGGAGAATTCATGTTTTTAAGTTTTTAGTAATTAAAGAATTCAGAGTTGTGTTTTAGTCCAAGTATGAAATTGTTTAATCTTTCAGCAAGTCTATTTTCAATTAAAACAAGCTTTAAGTGTCAGTTTGAAACTATAGTGCCCTTCATTGGGAGAGAAAGAAGTTGTACAAAGAGTTTTGTAACCCCTAGGATCTTTGCAGTGGTTCATGTTGCTTGGAGCTAAAGATCTGTCCGAGAGATGTCATAACTTATCTCAACAGGTTGGCCCAAAGTAGTTGAATTACCTCTAAGTGGTCAAAGATCATCAAGAATTTGATTCTATAGAGTTTTTTTGCTCTGAAATTATTTTCTTTAGTGGCAGAAATGGACCGTTCTACCTCTTGAGCAAAAAGAATCATTGGTGATCTTTGTTTTAAATTGCACACTTCCATCTAATCCAAGATGTTGGTTCCCTTGCCTTAGTAAAATCTTGCCTCTGCCTTATGCAATAGCCTTCCTTCCACAGTTCTCTATTGTAGATTTTCAAAGTATCTCAACCTACTGATTTTTCATTTGTCCTAAAAGGTGACCTGTTACATTTCAAAGTGCCCTGCCCTAATTCTAGACTCAGCCACATGAAGAAACACTTCAATATCCATTTTAACACTGTTCAGCTTCTATACTTTGATTAGCAATCCATTGCTCTTTACTACAGTGGTGACTGGTTTGTCCATTCTCTGCTGTACAATGACCACCTCTTATCAGGAAGCAACAGTGTGTTGCACTAATTACAAATGACCCTTGTGAATAAATAAACCTGCCTGACACGTAGCCAAATGCTTCCAACCTTCTGAGGTATTTGAAGTTGATTTTGCCCGTTAAATGTAGCTGTGCTTCAAAGTAGAATAAAAAATGAAGAGAAAATGAAAGGACTGCAAAAAGTGCTCAACCTTTTTTAGAATTCTTTTAATTCCATGTCAATGGATGCATACAGATTCCATTCACCAATAGAAAAATGGTAACTCAACTGAATCCCTTTGGGCAGGTTATTTCTGACTCAATGTTTCTGGATAATACTATGTGGACTCGTGTGCAGATAAAAGATCAAGACATTAGTGATTTTGTTTTTCTCCTGTTTTATCTGTGCTGGTCACTGCCCTTTTAAAGGAGTAAAGTTGATTTTTATTGTAGAGAACAACTTGCAAAGTGTTTTTAGTATCAATAAATCTTGGTTATGTGATGTCAAAAGTTGTTTATATGCTTTAACCAGAAAGTAAATAAGCAGCAACTTTCACCAAACCCCTGGAGCCTTTTCTTTTCACTCCTGTCTCCCTTTCTGCTTTCTTTCCCCTCTTCCCACAACCCCCTCACCCCAAAACAAACACCAGATATTTCATTTCCCTTTCTCAATGTTGCCCTCTCACTCCCTCCCCCCAAAAAACTTGAATGATTGAAGGAAAATCTGATTTATCCAAAGTTTGATCATACAAGTTATGGATATAGAGCTAGCAGGTTTACCACATCAATTTGGAACTGTCAACTGAGTGACAGCATATGGAGCTTGAATTATTGTGCCATTACTATAAGGGGAAGAGACGCAATGTGCTATTGGTGGGAGGAACCAACTGAGGGTATTCCCTCAGACAGAACCCTACCATAGACTGAAGGAAGAATGTAATTTCACAATTATAGTTCAGCTGACTTGTGCATAGTTTATAATTTTGATTATTGCTCAACTTTACTGATTTTACATTTCTGAACTTTACCCCAACCATTTGTATATTAGCATGGTCAAACATCTGATGTGGGGTTGTGGAGGGAGGTAGTATAAACAAACCCAGAATGCTGAAACTACAAATGCTGGATAAGGTTTCAGAAATAAGAATTGGAGGGCATGATCTTTGGTTTTTAAAGAAGTAGTGTGGCATCTCTAAAAGATAGAAGTAACAAGATTGTTGAATGAGTGTTGAGTCTCCAAGTTCTAAGAAAACATCAACATGATCAAATGTGAGCTGTTATGATCCCAGCTGATGCTATTACTGAACAAGTTAAATCCCAAACACAGATCTTGATGATCATGATTTGCTTTTAATAAAGTGGCCTTTAACTGAAGCATAAGCACACAGTGCTGCAGATTTTGTAATAATGATCACACCAGTTTAAACAAGAAATTGTAACGATATACCTAGCCATCTATTTGCAATGCACATTTAAAGATTTTAAAACTCTCAGCAAAAGTATAATTCCAAAACATGAAATATAAAAAAAACTTTGCATCTTGCCCTAAAATACCATTTGTACAATACTCAAACAAGCATCCCTATGTCTTAACCTTCTAGGTTTAAGTCACTTGTGACTTCAACTTTTAGACTGGGACTGTAGATAATTTCTTTATTGAGCTATTTTATACCTGATTTTTTAATGTACTGAGCTGTAAGCGCTGACCCCTTGAAGAGGTTACTTAGGACCCATGCTCATCTTGTGACTTTAACAGAACCATAGGTTAATGTACAAAGAGATTATGCAACCCATCATGTCTGCACTGACTAAATAAACTAGCTACTCATTCTAATCCCACTTCTTGTGCTATAGCAGGATTAGTGTTCTTCTCGTGGTGTTCCAGGTTCTTCTTAAATGAATTGAGGGTTTCCACGTCAATCTCTGGACAGCGAAATCCAGATGACCATCTCTGGTTTTAAAAAAAACTTTTCTCCTGTAACCTCTAATCCTTCTACTAATAAACTTCAAGCTGTCTGTTGGCAATTGACCTCACTGTTCAGGAACACTGGTTTTGCCTGTCCAATCTATCCAAGCCCCCTCATTATTTTACACTTAATTAAGTCACACCTTAGCCACCTCTGTTCTGCATGAAACATCTCCAACATATCTAGTTTTTTTTTCTGCTACCATTTTCAAGACTCTCCTATCGAACAATTTTGTTCTTTCTGTAATGTGATGGTCAGAACTGTACCCAGAACTCTAGTTGTGATCTTACCAATGTCTAGTGTTAACTCCTGGCTTTTTGTATTGTGTATGAAGAAAGGTCCCTTGACACTCCGCTGCCATTGAATAAAATAATCTGTTTGTCTTTTGAAGACCATATTGGGGGGTTATGTTGACTTAATGGTATTATCTTTGAACTAATACAGAGACAAAGGTAATGTTCTGGTGATCCAGGGTCATGACAGATGGTGGAATTTGAATTCAATAAAATGGAATTAAGAGTCTAATGACAATGAAACCATTGTCAGTTTTTAGAAAAGCCCATCTGGTTCACTAATTTCCTTTAGGAAAGGAAATCAGCTAACTATACCTGGTCTGGTCTACATTTGACTGCCAACCAACAGCAACACGATTGATTCTGAACTGTTCTCTGGGCAATTAGGCATAGGGAATAAATGCTGGTCTATCCAGTGATGCCTTCATCTAGAGAGAAAATATAAAAATCTCATTTCCCTCAATAACTTTTGCTTCCGTTGCCTAACAAGACTCTACCCATCTGTCTTTTAAAAAGAAACCCATTGCTTTGCCTCCAGCTCACCAAATGAAGAAAAGCATTCTACATGCCAAAGTCACCACCTTAACTACCTATCCTATCAATTTCAGGGACCTGTGGACATGTAACCCAAAGTCTGTCAATTTCTTCTACACCTCTCAATATCATCCTGTTTTATTATTATTCCCATGCCTTCCCCAAATACATAATCTCGACACAGATGCTGAAAACCACTTCTTCGTCCCTCACTGATTCCTTTCAAACTTATCAAACTCCCACTTCACACACTGTACAACCAAAGCACTACTCAGCACAGGCAAGGCAGTGTTGAGGGTGACCTATTTATGCTTCTTGAAAACAGTGGTTCAACCATGAAAAAACCAGTTTAAGTAGCTGTTACTTAAGTAACTTCACACACAGTTTGTATACTCCTGATCTAAGGCTGCAATAAAATTTATTTTTTTTCTTAGAATAATGTTTAATTACTAAATTTTAAAAAAAAAGTATTTAGTTTAAAAAATGCCCCTGTGACTCTCATTCATCAGTTCTGTGTTATACAGAGAAAACTTCAATTTTCCAATATCCTCAAAATTGATAAAGCTCTTGTTGGACCACAATTAGAACATTGTGTACAATTCTGGTCATCACTATTCAAAAAGGATGTGAAAGACTTTGAGAAGAGATTTATCAGCAGTGTTCCAGGGATGAGGATAGTAGCTACATGGTTAAATTGGAGACGCTAGTGTTCTCTCCAAAACAATGGAGATGGGAAGAGGTTTGATATGAGTGTACAATGTTGAATGAGAGGTTTAAATAGAGAGACAATGATACAATAATAATGCTAATGATACAAACACTAAGACAAAGGTTTAAAATTTTGGACAACAGATACAGGTGGGAATGTGAAGTAATTTTTTTTCTCACATAGCAAGTGATGACCTTGAATTTACTACCCAGTAAGATGCCTAGTCTTCCAAGAGGAAGAAGGAAGCTTACTTAAGGTTGAGGAGGCAAGGATCAGACAGGACTCTAAAGGATTACAAGGTAGCCAGGAAGGAACTGAAGAATGGACTGAGGAAAGCTAGAAGGGGGCATGAACAAGGTTTAGCAGGTAGGATTAAGGTAGACCCCAAGGCATTTTACACTTGTGTGAGGAACAAGGGGATGGACAGACTGAAGATAGAGTTTATCAGGGATAGTGGAGGGAACTTGTGCCTGTAGTCAGAGAAGGAAGGGGAAGTCCTTAATGAATACTTTGCTTCAGTATTCACTACTTGTCATTTGTGAGGACGGTGTGAAACTGGCTGATATGCTCAAACAGGTCTGATAAAGTTCCCCATGATAGGCTCATTCAGAATGTAAGGAGGCATGGGATACAGGGAAATCTGGCTGTCTGGATACAGAATTGGTTGACCCACATTGAGTGTGGTAGTAGGTGGAAAGTATTCAGCCTGGAGCTTGGTGACCAGTGGTGTTCCACAGAGATCTGTTCTGGGACCTCTGCACTTTGTGATTTTTATAAATGACTGATGAGGAAGTGGAAGGGTGGGTTAATAAGCTTGCCGATGACATGAAGGTTGGTGGAGTAGTGGGTAGTGTGGAGGTCTGTTGTAGGTTGCAACAGGACATTGACAGAATGCAGAACTGGGCTGTGTTCAGTTCTGGTCGCCTCATTATAGGAAGGATCTGGAAGCTTTAGAGAGGGTGCAGAGCAGATTTACCAGGATGCTGCCTGGACTGGAGGGCATTTCTTATGAAGAAAGGTTGAGGGAGCTAAGGATTTTCTTATTGGAGCGAAGAAGGGTGAGAGGTGCCTTGGTAGAGGTTCACAAGATGAGAGGCATAAATAGAGTGGGGTAGCCAGGGACATTTTCCCAGGGCAGAAATGGCTATCACAAGGGGACATAATTTTAAGGTGATTGGAGGAAGGTTTAGGTGAGGTGTCAGGTGTCGGTCCTTTATACAGAATGTGGTGGCTGTGTGGAATGCACTGCCAACGGTGCTCGAAGAGTCAGATACATTAGGGAGGCTTAAGCGACTCTTGGTTAGGCACAGGGAAGATAGTACAATGAAGGGTATGTAGGTTATTTTGATCTTAGTAGAATAAAAGGTCGGCACAACATCAAAGGCGAAAGGGCCTGTACTGTGCTGTACTGTTCTATGTTCATACTGGAAGCAAAGACAGTAGATGTTTTCAGAAGGCAATTGGATGGACAGGTGAAGGAAATAGTATTGTAGAGCTAGATGAATTAACCCCACAAAGGCCAGTATCCCATCACCAAGTCACCCTTTATTTACACATGGAGACTCCTTGACACTGATCCAGCTCCCTCCGAGCCAACTCAAGTGAACAGAATGATTAGATTAGATTAGATTAGATTACTTACAGTGTGGAAACAGGCCCTTCGGCCCAACAAGTCCACACCGACCCGTTGAAGCGCAACCCACCCAGACCCCTACATTTACCCTTTACCTAACACTACGGGCAATTTAGCATGGCCAATTCACCTGACCTGCACATCTTTGGACTGTGGGAGGAAACCGGAGCACCCGGAGAAAACCCATGCAGACACGGGGAGAACGTGCAAACTCCACACAGTCAGTCGCCTGAGGTGGATATTGAACCCGGGTCTCTGGCACTGTGAGGCAGCAGTGCTAACCACTGTGCCACTGTGCCGCCCACAATGGCTGACATTCCTTTTTTTTTCTTTTTCTTTTTCTTTTTTCAGAACTTCTAACACTTTTTTTTTTCTTTTTTTTCTTCCCCACACTATCGTCTGACAGCAGTAGTACTTATTTTTTCCCCGCATCCATGTCATGTGTGTGCAGGTGTTGGACACAGTGAAAAACAAGGGTGTAAATCTTTCTTTATATTCCAGCACCAGGAAGAAAGGAAACACCCGAGTGGCCAGTGACAAGCAGTGTCCTTCTCAGAGGGCATTGCTGCATGATCAAACAGTGAAGGGGAGGGCAAGGATTAAATCAAAATAGAGTTGGAGGGGGACATTCCTGTTTATTTTTTATTATTACACCCACACTGCCGCATAACTGCGGTAGTGCTTATTTTTTCCCCAGCACCCATGTTGTGTGTGCAGGTGTGAGACACAGTGAAAGACACAAAGTGTATGAATTTTTATTCAGTTTCCACCACCCGGAAGAAAAAAAACACCCAAGTGGCCAGTGACCAGCAGTGCCTTCACATCAAAGGGCAATGCTGCATGATCAAACAGTGAAGGGGAGGGCAGGGATTAAATCAAAATAGAATTGGAGGGGGACATTCCTGCTTCTCTTTCAGGCAGGGTTCCTTAATTGGACCAGATTAACAACCCCAATCAGGGAACTCATATTCTAGGAGGTCCACCTGGCTGACCCTGTTACAATCACTACATCCCTCTACCTCCCGCCCCACCGAGTCTGAGGACAAAGACCAGATTTTATTTTTGTATCTCCTCCTGGGGCATTTTAGCACCGGGGTCAGGTTCCTCTAACTCTGTCTCCAATATGAACAATGTATTCCAGATTTCCACCACTGTCTGGACCCTCTGTTGCTCAAATCCCCTTGAAACCTTTTGCTCTTCATCTTAAAATTTGACATCTTGTTATTGACCTTGCAACTAAGGGGAGCAGTTGCTTCCTGTCCATCTTGTCCATGCCCCTTATAATCTTCTCCATCTCCAGCAGGTCCTCTATTAGCTTTCTCTGCTCCAAACAAAAAACCGAAGCCTATCCAGCCTCTCTTCAGAACTAAACTGCTCCATCCAGGCAACATCCTGATAAATCTCTTCTGCATCCCCTCCAGTGCAATCACACCCTTCCTATAGTTTGGCAAGTAGAACTGCAAACTTTTCCAGCTGTAACCTAACCAAAATTTTGTTCAGCTCCAACATACCCTCCCTGCTCTTGTCATCTGTGCCATGAGTGATAAAGGCAAGTGTCCCAAATGCCTTGTTAACGTTCCCTATTAACCTGTCCTGCCACCTTCAGGGATGTGGACGATCACTCCAAGATCCCTCTGTTCTCCTGAGCTGCTTCGTGTCCTGGTTTACATTGACTACTCCCTTCTCTTTTTACTACTTCCTAGGTGCATCTCATCTCACTTTTCAGAGTTAAATTCCATCTGCTACCAAATTGCCCATCTGACCAACCTGTCTAAACTTCCAAAAATCTAAGACCTCCTTCCTCATTATTAAGCAGAGTAAGCAACATGTGGGGGGTCGGCAGGGCTTAGCAATCTCATGACTCCTGGATCAAACAGAGGTGTGTAAGACACTGGAGGACATAGATAGGGTTGATAGGAAGTTACTTTTTCCATGAGTAAAAAGATCAATAACCAAGAGGCATAGATTTAAGAGGTGGAGCATATGGACCATCTGCAAACTCGCAAACTATGTGGGAACAAAACATACCTCGCTCCTCAACTGTCTTTCTGACTGTTCCAGAACAAATGAATTCTCCCTGTTAAGCATTGAAGAGACCTCAGAATCTGCGTTGGACATGACAGACATTGCTGTCTTGATACTTTTGTTCCTGAAGAGAAGAATGAATTTCTTCAGAGATGCTATAGGTGCAAGAGGTGAGCTACTGTTCCTTACATGCCTACTAAATATTGGGAAGATTGAAGGCATTGCTTCTGCTCTCCTCTTCCAAACTCTGTTCCCTATTCCTCTTCCTGGGAATGTTGTGAGACTAAGCCAATCTGTTCACAACTTTGGTGTTACACTTGATCTTGAGAGGAATTTCCATATTCCTATTCAGACCATCTTTTTGATTGTTCTTTCCCACCAACAGTAACAATACGTGATTTCATCCACTTCAACTGACCCACTTCTGAAACTCTCTCATTCATGGTTTGATTACTTCTAGACATGACTATTTAAATGCCACTCATTAATTAAGCCCCAAACTCTGGAATTCCCACTGTATACTCCTCTATCTTGATTTTTTTCAATTAAGACAGTTCTTAAAGCCTCCCTGGTTGACTGGGTTTTTGATTAGTTGATCTAATGTCTACTTGTCTGGCTCAGTGTCATTCTTTGTTAATAACCCTCTTGTTGGAAAATATCATTACATGAAAGATGCTTTATTAATATAAATTATTATTAGTGAAAGGGTTGAGAAGAAGAGAACACCAACTTCAGGTGATTGGCAGAAGCACAGTGATTAGATGTAAAATCTTTTATGCACTAAGTGCTTAGGTTCTGCAATATACTGCCTGAGTGTGTGGTGGAGGTAGATTCATTGTGGCTTTCAAATTACAGTGGAAGACTTTGCAGTGTTTTGTTGCAAAACTGGTTTGGAATTAGGCTAATTAGTTTTGCTGAGAGCTGACATAAAGACAATAAGGCAAAGGTCGTCTTTTGGGTTGTATACAATCAAGAAGCAGGATTTTTCAGATGGTAGCACTTCCCAGCCTGCTCCCTGAAGAGTCACTGAATGCACTCCCACCTATCATAACAGCTCCCAAGAGTAACTTAACTTTGAGGAGTATTAATTGACTTAAACAAGATTTTTCATCCCCAACTTGGTCAGAAATTCCACTTCACAGAGCTGCCAACCAATCTGATTGGTCATTAGTTCCATAGCATCAACAATGCCAATAGCAGCCAGAACCAGGTCTGGGACTGCAAAAATGCTCCCAGATTCTGAGTCCAAATCTAGGCAAATATGAACAGTCCCACGATGGTAGTGTGGAGCGGGACGGGGTGCGGAATACCTTGAGGATGGGTGGGTTCAAGGATTTGATGGAGAGGCTAGAGAGAGAGAAAAGACCATGGTGACAGTATTAGATGGTGAGGAACCAGATGTGAAAAGGAGCTTATTGAGAAAGGCACCCCAACTTTGTGCCTGAGCATGAGCAGAATGATTTGCTTGGCCTCCTCCTTACTCCTGAGTTCTTTATCAGATTTTGAGGCTGGGATGGGAAAGGCCACATCGGGAACTTTACAGGCTCCCTCCAACTACAAAGCAGCCAATGGGGGGCTGTGAAATTCTACCCCATGCTAATAAACAAAAGGAATGTTAATGCTTATGGCTGAGGGCCCACCTGTCAACAATGTACACTGGTAAACCAAAATGAAGCACAAGATGCCAGAATAGGAGGAATACAAGACCGGAGGGTTGTCAGGCTAAAGGAGATTAGAGATATTGGAGGGCTCAGACCATGGAAAGATTTGAAAAAGAGGATTTGTCTGTCAGCTGCACAGGTAACAGGCAAAAATGACCTTTTTATGAAATTAGGATAAAGCCAACAAATTGTGGAAAAATAGAAAGATACAATAATACTGAAATGGTTTTAATGTGAACGTACAGTAGATTGAGCCCTGGATTTTCTAACCTTTTAGTTTCTTTTGAACGGATTTTCCCAACAGATGACCATTACAAGTGTTTGGAGCACCATCTGAACCAAGTCTATAAGAACTGCATGTCAGAAAATACTCCAGCAAGAGAGAACTTGTACTAGAAGTTTCTTCGTTAATATTTTGGCTGCAGTTATATTTAAATTTTCATATTCAGTTATTTTGAAATTTCTTTATACTGAGATACACAACAGAAACTTCCTGTGATGTTGACATACATTACCACATTGGTTACAATGGACTCAGGAATTAGAGTTCAATGGAGGGTATGAAATAAAGTTCAAAAAGGGAATAGAAAATAACAGATGACATACCTGATAAAGATTGTTTGGAATCAATAAGCCGGTAATGTTAAAAGAATTATTGGGTTGATGAGAACCAGTGAGCTGTATGTTCTTTTTGAATGCTTATGTTGATAGTATGGCTCACAATATGCCAAGGGGGTGACATTATAGAGATTTATAAAAATCATGAGGAGCATGGATAGGGTAAATAGGCAAGGTCTTTTCCCTTAAGTAGGGGAGTCCAATTCTAAAGGGCATAGGTTTAAGGTGAGGGGGAAAAGATTCAAAAGGGATTTTGGGGCTTTTTTTGCACAGAGGGTGGTTCATGTGTGGAATGAGCTGGCAGAGGAAATGATGGAAGCTGATACAATTATAACATTTAAAAGGCATGTGGCAGGGTATATGAATAGGAAGGTTTAGAGGGACATGGGCCAAATGCTGCCTAATGGGACTACATTAGTTCAGGATAACTGGTCTTCATGGACCAATTGGATCGAGGGGTCTATTTCTGTGCTATACAACTCTATGACTTATTATTTGGAGACGTATGTGCAATGTAGAAAACAATGAATTTTAATTTTTGGTGCTGTGCGCCTGACACCGTTTTAAAAAAAAAATCTTATATTAACTTTGAACTGAAAGCTACAAACAGTTGAAGGAAGTGTGTAATTAAAGTGAAATGACTACCAAGCCCCTTGGGAGATGATTAAGGCATTTGCTGGCTTGAGTTTTACAATTCAGGACAGGTTGACAGAAAAATATTGACATATATCGTTCACGATAAAAGCACTGTTAATAGCAGTCTCCAAAAAGAGGACAGTGATGGGGGTGGGGTCTGATGTTTTCTTCAAAGCAATGTAAGAAGACATTGGCGTTATTAGAGGCGAAGGCATCTTACAAGACTGTCAGACATAAGTTTGTAGAACTCTGGTTCAGAAGTGTTAGTGACTTGAGTTAACTGCTTATTTAAAAGTTTTGGGGAGATACATTAATTGAAGAAAACAGAACAAGTGAATATACGAAAATTTACCTAAGAAGAAATTAAGTCTTGCTAGATGAGCAAGAAGCTTTAACATTAATATGAGCAATTCTTCACTGAGGTTTGTCTTTTTAAGGTAGTGCTGGGTGAACAGGATTAATTTTTCTTCCTGATGTTTGTAATGTGTGTTTCAATTATTCTTGAGTATAGTTTGTGTTTTCTTTGTGTAATAAACTTTAATGTACTTTGAACAAAAGAACATGAGACATCTTGTGAATTTGTTTAGTGACTGACTTTCATGGTAAATAAAACAAAATCAGTCTAGGATTATTCAGTGTCACCATCAACTGGGATCTTAGTAACATACAGAACAGAAAAGCATCTACATTTCTGTTTATTAGGCTATAAGCACAATACTGGGACAATGGTCTAGAGATAATTGAACAAAAAGCTATAAATCTCCTGACTAGCCATTTCCCTTTAAAGCAAAATATTTCTATTTCTTTATCCAATTAAAATGATTCTTCTATCAACTACAGACATCAGCATAATGTATAAATTCACAAAATGTAAGAATTCTCGCTTCAACACATTAAGTCCAACTTCGGATGAACAATTATTTATTTGTACAAAGTCAATTAACAGTTCTCACACGTGGACCTGTTCCCTACATTCTAGATGTGTTTTTAATATAAGTAAATATGTGTTCCACCTCTCATTAGACGGTTAACTTGCCCAGTATGCAGATTCCTTCCATTATGTGCAATCCTAAAATACTGCCTCAAAGCCCCTCTCAAAGATGCTTTGGTGTATGTGGATTTACATACTTCTCATAATTAATAGGTAAAACTTATCAAATATCTTTACTAATGGTTTAAAAAGCTAAATAGTGAGGTCATATAGTGTCTTCCCATCTTTTAAAAGTTTCAAATTAAAAATTATGGTTTTCATTTAGAGAATGAGACTGGTTCAATCATCCTAACAGAGGATGTGATTCGTCCAGTTCATTTTCTTTATGATCCCCAAAACGTCTAATGCCGTAGCATCCAATAACTATGAGATATTAATTCCCTAGCAACTTTCATGAGTTCACATTTTAAGACATTTTCTGTAACAACTAAAAGCTGATTAATATATTATCCAAGTAAAATTTAATCTAGAGAAAAGGTACTTTTTAAACTTAAAAAAAAACAGACCTTGTTTCGAATTATACTGCACACTGGAAATGTTTAAAATCGCAGGCTCCTCCTGGATTGGCTCACTACTAAGATTCCCAGCTGATGGTGACACTGAATAATCCTAGACTGATTTTTGTTTTGTTTACCATGAAAGTCAGTCACTAAACAAATTCACAAGATGTCTCTTATGCTTTTTTGTTCAAAGTACATTAAAGTTTATTACACACAGAAAACAAACTATATTCAAGTATAATTGAAACACACTGGAAAAAAAGTCCTCTTTGCTCAATCTTGAGCATACTCAAATGGACTTCTAGTAGCAGAACGCACTCCAGCAATTTCTTATTCTTCAACTCTCCACAAATCTCAATTCATTGAGCTCAGAATCAATTATCACCAGCACTCTGTGTCTGGTGATTAACCTATGACATTTCTTTCACGTGGATAGAAGCACCCATTTGTGGTTTTCTTTCCAAAACACACCGACTCAGAGTTTGCATGCAACAAAGCCACCTGCCGTCTCCGTTATGCCTAAGTGTCAAAATTACTAAAAGGTCTAAGTATTGATCCACAACCCCAAGGCAACTAAATCACGTGGGCCAGGCAGATTGCCTTAAAACATGATTCACCCCTTCAAACTACTCCATTATACCATGAATTAAAGGAGACCATACAAAAAAAAAATCTTAAATCCAGTATTTATAATACTTTCAAAAAGTCATAGCAGGCAAAATCTAATTTGCCATTCTCTGAAAGTAACGTGCAGCATGGTGGCTCAGTGGTTAGCACTGCTGCCTCACAGCACCAGGAACCTGTTTGATTCCTGCTCAGGAAATTGTCTGCGTGGCGTTTGCACACTCTCCCTGTGTCTGCATAGGTTTCCTCCTAGTCCAAAGATGTGCAGATCAGGCAAATTGGTCATGTTAAATTGCCCATAGTATTAGGTGCATTAGTCAGGGATAAATATAGGGTGGGAAGGGGGAGGGAGAGAATGGGTCTGGGTGAGCTACTGTTCAGAGGGTTGGTGTGAACTTAGGACAAATAGTCTGTTTCCATAGTGTAGGAAACCTAATCTAATCATAACATCAACTCCTCTTAGATTTTGGAGGAATGAAAATAATCCAGTGTGAAGAGTGTTTAACATTTTGTAATCATAGGTTCTTCAGAGGTTCTTAAGCGCTTTGTAAAAATGAGGTCACTGTTGTAGGGGAGGATCACAATAAGACCCCAGAAACCAATAATGAGAAATGGCCGGTTGATCTGTTGTCATGTTGGAAGCTGCATGTTAGCCAGGACACACAGACTGCTGTGCCTTTAACAATATTGCCTGGAATGCCTGCTTAAGGGCAGGTGGTACCTCAACGTAATGTGCCCATCCCTCCTCAATGACAATGTGGCTTTTCTACTCAAGGCATTAAATTGGACTTTCTTCTGACTCAAAATGCTTTTAGGCAGTAACTTCTACAACTTCAAACACCAAATAGACCAGTGCTTAGGTAGCTTGCTAAAATCTAAGAAATGTGACAGCACATTTGTAGACAGCTTGATAAAATGAAAGCAAATGCTTTGAATCAAAGAGTATGGTGCCGGAAAAGTACAGCTGGTCAGGCAGCCTCCAAGGAGCAGGAGAGTCGCCGTTTCCAGCATAAGCGATTCATGAAGAATGAGGGAGATAAATGGGAGGGGGGGGGGGGGGGGGGTGGAGCTGGTGGGAACATAATTGGGAATGTGATAGGTAGATGAAAGTGGAGGTGAAAGTATGAGTCAAAGAGAAGGGAAGGAAGATGTGGGATGTCAACTTGCAGAGAGTTTCAGGGAACATCTCTGGCATGCCATATTGCAGAATGTTTCAGGGAACATCTCTAGGACACGCGCACTAAACAATGCCGCCACCCTGTGGCCAAACATTTTAACTCCCCCAACCCACTTCGCCAAGGACATGCAAGTCCTGGGCCTCCACCACCACCAAACTCCAGCCACCAGAGGCCTGGAGGAAGAACTGCCTTGGGACACTCCAACCACACAGGATCAATGTGGATTTCACAAATTTCACCTCCACCAACCTTATCCCAGATCCAAACTTGCAACTCAGCATTACCCCCTTGAACTGTCCCATCTGTCTTCCCACCTATCTACTCCGCCCTCCTTCCCGACCTATCACCTTCATCTACCCATTCCCAGCTTAAACCCCAAGACCCACCCCCCACCCTCCTATCTCTCAGCTCCTCCTCTCCACTTTCCTGGTGAAGGGCTTATGCCCAAAATATTGATTCTCCTCCTTCTTGGATGCTGCCTGACTTGCTGTGCTTTTCCAGCACCACACACCAGTCCTCACTTTTCTCCTAGTTGAAAATACTTTGAATGCTGTGCATTCATATAAAACCAAAATATGCACAAAATCTCACATCTTACAAAATAGTTCTGAGCAAGAAAGAATTGAAGCTTCCAATCCATGGAGCGCTGGCACTAGTACTGGAGGGTGTGGGGTCTGTATCTTTGGGATATTCTACGCCTGTGCAGTTCACTAAAATTCTGGCTCCAGCATAACCAGGGAAGTGGAGTGTGCTTAAGTAATGGGGTTAATGGATCAAATTTAGGAAAATGTGGTAGAGAAAAGGCAAGATAGAAGAGTATTGCACAGGAGGTAAAATCTAAGTGTAAATCAATAGATAAGGCTAGAGGTTACAAAAGATTAAAGGGCAAAACTAAAGAATGCACATAGGATTCAAAGCAAAACAGATGAACAAATGAGTCCAGGTTGACAGATTTGAGACCTGAACAGACTTTAGGAAGGGCAGGAAGCTAGGGAAAGCTGGAGGAGTGATTCTCTTAATTATTCAGTATTGGATCATGCCTCTCTGTTGAGCTAAGTTCATGAAATCTGGATGAAGAGATTTAGGCAGATGAGAAATGATAACATCAAATCACTTGTGGGAGTTACATACATGACTAACAGTAATCACATACTGTAATGATTGGAGTATGAAAGAAGCTTCACAAAAACATTGATAATCATGGGCAAATCAAGTTAAAGGATAAGTCAATTCGGCTTTCCCTGAGCCCAGGAGCTGTTAACTGAACTGTGATGAACCTTGCCTGAATTTAGTTCTGTTTCAAGATGCATGGCTTCGGTCATTGATGTTGGTACCATGGAGGGGTGACTTATACATGAAAGATACAAAACTTTTCACTATGTCAAAATAAATTTCTATTCTATTCTAAAACATATAGCAGATATTGAAGGGGATATTTCAGAATACACAATAGTTATGCTCTATAGCAGTGAAAAAAATCCAAGCAGAGGAGCCACCATTCATGATTAACTAAAAAAGATAAAAGATAAAATCAACTTTAAAAAGTTCCATTGGCACAAAGATCACAAGATTGGGCAGAATACAATAAAAATTCAAACGAGAAAAGACTCGAGTATGAAAGAAAGCCAGAAATATAGGGACAGATCTATAGATGTTTGCAAAAAAAAAAGCATTCACATTGAGTGCGTTGGTTATGAAGAAAATAAATCTAGAACATTAGCAAGGGAGATGGCAGATGAAATGAACATTTTACATTGGTCTTCACTAAACAGGATACAGGAAAATCCCAGTACAGCAGTAAATTAGATAATGAGAGGGAGGAAGGAACTCAAGCAAATGACAATCAATCAACAAGGTGGTGTTACTGAGCAAACTGTTGACACCACAAGCTGACAGTTCTCACGTCCTGATGAGCTTCATCCCGGGGTCTTCACAAGAGGCTAGTGAGATTGCTAATACTCAGATTTGAATTCTTCAAAACTCAGGTTCATGCAAGGTTCTTTTAGGTTAGAAATACACAAATACACACTAGTATAGAGAAGATATTATAAATTAAAGGCATTAGAGCAGGGTACTTCAACAAATTCAATGTAACCAAAGTCAACATGGTTTTGTGAAAGGAAAACTGTTGAACCAATTTACTGGAGTTCTTTGAAGAAATAAGATGCTTGGATAAAAGGAAACCAGTGGATGTATTGTATTTCCAGAAGACATTTGGTAAGATGCCACAAATATTTTTGGCTGCAATACATTTGCTAAAACCAATGCTCTAGTGGTGACTGCACAAGACTTGCTGCTAATTATTTCTGAAGTGTGCACGTGCACACTATTAAGCCTACATTTAAAAGAAGTTCTATTTTTACACTTTTTCTAACTCAATATACTCTTTCATTAATATGTTTACTAGGTATCTGTCACTTTGTTAAAATGAGAGATATTCTGAGTGCACGTTCTCCTCGGTGTCAACAAGGACAGCCTATCAGCTAATAGCAAACTACAGGCAGAAATGGGCTATTTTCTGGTGTTTGTAAAACCCTTTATAAATGATACAAATGACTTTGAAGGGACTGAAGGTATAGTTTCTACATTTGCGGATGACACAAGGATTGGAAGAAAGGTAACTCCTGAATAGGACCAGAGACTATAAAGGGATAAGGGGAGTAGGTAAAGAACTGGCAAAGAAATTTAATGGGAAAAAGTGTAAAAATGTCAATTTTGACAGGGACAAAAAAAGGCCTATTATTTAAATGGTGAGCGACTGCAGAGCTCTGAGATGCAGAGGGACCTGGTGCCCTAGAGCATGAATCACAAAGTTATATGTAAATACAAAGTAATTAGGATATCTAATGGAACATTGATTCAAGAAACGGAATAAAGACACCTTACTTCAGTATTACAGGTCAATGGCAAAAATCACACCTGGTGTATTGCACACAGTATTGGTCTCATCACACAAAAAAAATCAAGGTATTGGAATGGGTGGGGTGCCTTATATGAAAAAGGTGTATAGGCAAGGCTATCATCCATTGAAGTTTCAAAGAGTAGAAAGGGATCAACAGATCTCCTCTGATCTGACAGCATTTGGCCCATTTCCCTGTAAACTGTTCCTATTCAAGTACCTACCCAGATGCCTTTTAAATGTTCCAATCAAAACCAGCTCAACTTCCTCTGGCAGCTCATTCCATAGACACACCACCCTCTGAAGGAAAACATTACCCCTCAGGTCCTTTTTAAAATCTTTTCCCCCTCACCTTAAATCTATGCCCTCTAGTTTTGGAATCTCCTACCCTGGCTATTGACCCCACCCATGCCCCTCATGATTTTATAATCCTTAGCGAGTTTTGAGAAGATTTGTAGCTCAGGTTGAGGTTCTGGATGTAGGTTTGCTCGCTGAGCTGGAAGGTTCGTTTTCAGATGTTTCATCACCATACTAGATATCATTAGTGAGCCTCCGGCTGAAGCACTGGTGGCATGGCCCACTTTCTATTTGTGTTTGGATTTCCTAGGGTTGGTGATGTCATTTCCTGTTCTTTTTCTCCAGGGGGTGGTAAATGGGATCCAAGTCAAATGTATTTGTTGAGAAGAGTTCCTGTCAGAATGCCATGCTTCTATGAATTCTCATGCATGCCTCTGTTTGGCTTGTTCTAGGATGGATGTGTTGTCCCTGTCGAAGTGGTGTCCTTCCTCATCTGTATGCAAGGATACTAGTGAGAGTGGGTCATGTCTTTTTGTGGTTAGTACTAGCCACAAAAAGACATGACCCACTCTCACTAGTATCCTTGCATACAGATGAGGAAGGACACCACTTCGACTGGGACAACACATTAGATTAGATTAGATTACATTAGATTACATTACAGTGTGGAAACAGGCCCTTCGGCCCAACAAGTCCACACCGACATCCACCCGAGAACAAGACAAACCAAACAGAGACACACAATTCCTAGAAGCTTGGCATTCCAACCAGAACTCTATCAACAAACACATTGACTTGGATCCCATTTACCACCCCCTGAGAAAAAGAACAGGATATGACATCACCAATCCAAGATGATCTTAACACGTAAATAGAAAGTGGGCCACGCCACCAGCGCTTCATCCAGAGGCTCACTGATGTTACCTATATGGTGATGAAACACCTGAAAATGAATCTTTATAATCCTTAAGGTCACCCATCAGCCTCTGATGCTCCAGGAGTAAAAGTCCCAACCTATTCAGCCTCTCCCTATAATTCAAACCCTCCAGTCCAGGCACCATCCTCCTATGTTTGACCAAAGCTCAAACCTCTGGAATGGTAATTAAACCCACAATCTAATCCATACATGAGGTCCTACCAAGTTCAAAGAAAATTGCTAGCCATGAGTATTTCCACTTAGTGACTAACAGTCACTGGATGGAAAAAAATAGGCTTCTCAAACACCAAATTATGATTAGAAACATCCACTGAAAACAAAAGCAAATTGCAAATATTAAACAATTTCTACTTATTACTATGGGAAACAATAAATTCTTATTAAGCTTGGAATATGAACCGCTGAAAGCACATTTCAAACTTTTGTACAAACAATTCAAAGTCGGGAGCATTCTTCCAGTTCAATTCAAGTGGTCTCATCACACATCAACTCCCTCTCCCAGGACATACAGGTCCTGGGCCTCCTCCATTGCCAAACTCTAACCACCCAACACTTGGAGGAAGAACACCTTATCTTCCGCCATGGAACTCTGCAACCACACAGGATTAATGTGGATTTCACTAGTTTCCTCATTTCCCCTCCCCCCCACTTTATCCCAGTTCCAAGCTTCCAACTCGGCACCGCCCTCTTGACCTGTCCATAGTCTTTCCCATCTTTCTGCTGCACCCTCCTCTTCAACCTATCACCTTCTCCCCTACCTTCATCTACTTATTGCATTCTCAGCTACCTGTGCACCCTCCCATTTATCTCAACCCCCCCCCAGCCAACATGTTTCATTCCTGATGATCCTCCTGCTCCTCGGATGCTGCCTGACCTGCTGTGCTTTTCCAGCACCACACTCAATGTCTCATATCAATCGCAAAATGTCCACTTCATTCACTCTTCCATTCCTCCCCTTCTAAATGTGGGACCATTCCAGTCTGTACTTCTGATCTATGCCAGAGGTTTCTCTATTGCTCAACATTCCCATGTACTTTCATGTAGGACTTAAAATAATCCCACTAACCTGGGTGGTCAGATGATGCATCATGAAATAAGTCACAGCATTTTCAAAGTACATTGCATTTATAAATAACTTAGAATTCACCAGCACAAGGTTTATTGATTAATGAGTGCAGCTTTGCTGTATATTCATAATTATATGGAATCCACACATTTCAGTAGCTGTAGAATCATGTTCCACTTTTGTCGCCAGTCAGCTCCTTAGCCTGCAACATACTTGGTGATTAGTATTTTTGAAAGGTTTCATCCCAATAACAATTAACTGCGATATATTTCTGTACTACTATAGTGCAAATTTGCACAAGACCTTAAATACTCAACTGTGTTTTATTACAAAAAGATAAATGGAACATGACTCTGAAGCTTGCCAATGTCAATTTCTGATTTCTATTTATTTGGACAGGAAAAACTACACTTCTGTTACAAGATATTGGATACCAGCTCTTTATATGGTAAATCCATATTCACCCAATTATCAAGACATTTTTATTATTGATTAGTGTACGATAAGTACTGTGCAAAATAGTCTGCTTTTAACAAAGTTGATACTAATTACATTATTGAGCAGGAGGAAACTATATGCAGAGAAATGGAGGACAAAAGGCCTTTTTTTAATGGACTGATTTGAAACTTTCGCCCCACACTGCATTTTGTTTTTCAAAAATGAGGCACAATAGTAGATTCATTTGCCCTGAAAAGCTATAGGCACACAGCTAATCTTATATTACTGTCAGCTTTGCTACTTAATTTGAGAACATATACTGAAGCCAATGAAGTAAGCAAATAAAATGTGCTGCTGCCTCAAATTAATTTTACTAAATGCACATGTTTAATTTATTTATAGCCCCATCTCTAGCCATACCAAATTTGGGGTCCTCTGATTCAGCCCACTGTACCCTATTAGCAGTAAGTGTACTATCAGTCACCTGCATTCCATTCCATCAACTCCTCCAATTCCTCTGGCCTTCAAACATCTTCCTCCAAACCAATCTCTTGGTTAATGTTTCAATGACTTGACGTTCTTTGTTTTTAAGAAATCTAAAGCCATGGGATCTTACGTTGTAGTATGCACTTCTAGATATATGAACACACCAGTGATCGCTTTTTAAATGCCGTTTTCCCATCAACATCTCACCAATGAAAAAAGTGATCAGGTGAGTAGCATGTTGATTCAAACCAAATTCACTGCCATTGCCCAATGATTCCATAAAAATAAATGTCTGTCCACACTTTTAATTGATTCCATTACTGAACAATTGCCTGCATCCACAATGACCACCACTGCAAACGTCAATCTATTCAAATTTCATACAGGGAGCTTTTGCCATACATTCAGCAGACTGCACATCATTTTCAGCAAATGGCTGTTACACGTGTCACAGCTAAACAAAAGTCAGCCCCAAAATTCATAAAACAGCCAAATATTTAACAGTGCATACAAATGATTCTAATTTTTTCAAAACTTTTAATTTGAACAAACATTTTAACAGATGACTCAATTTTGGACTTCAGAAATAACTACTTACAGTTTGAGCATGAAAAAACATTTTAAATCATTGTCACAACACAGAATGGTCCAAAGGCTTTGCCAAAATTTAAGGCAATGGGAAGGATGGAGAAAAAGCAAAATAAAACTGCCCAAACTTTATAAAACAAACAGAACTGAGCCTCCTTCCAAGCATGGGTTCAGAATAAAAAATATTCGCCATTGCAATTTGAATTTATTACTTAACAACCACAGAACTTTGAGGATTCTGGAAAAGAACCGCATAACCACATTATCTGTTACTTTGCTTTAAACTTTTTTTGTTGAAGCTCTAGAAAACTTATAGATGCAGCTTCACTTGGGTTGACATGCAGCTGTTGAGATATGCGCACCACTAAATTCTTTATTTCTACGTATGTTAGCAGCTCATGTGATTTCAGCCCATACATCAAGTGTACACAAATAAGGGCCACACAACATCAGGAAAACTTTTTTTTAAAGTGGTGGCAGAAGGAAAGCAAAGAATTTACAGAAACTTTTCTTTAAAAAAAGCAGAGATACAAGGACAGACAAAATTTGAGATACCAGTTTAATTCTCACTAGCTGCTCCCCTGCAAAGGTCTCAAAGAATTGAGCACCTCACACTGTGCCATGGTTAGTTTACTTTAAATTATACATTCGGTAAATATAATTAAAAGTTACATATACAGCAAAGAGATGTCCATCAGAGTTCCTCTGGATTGAGTTGTGACATAAAGTCCAGTTTGGCTCTTAACAAAACCAGATGAAATCTGAAAATATCCAAAACTGAACAGAACATAGTTTGCAAGTGTGTTTTACCAAAGTTTACTGATGGGCACACTGTACACCAGGGCCAGTGTGGTGGCCACTTTCATCATCAGAACTATCATTGTACGCTTCCCGTCGGTGTCCTCCTGCAGAGCCACGGGTGCTATCAAATTCTTGCAGATCAACTTCCTCAATGTCACCAATCACATCAGGAACATCAGGCCGGGCAGGGAGCAGATCTTCTAGTTCCTGAAGGTAACACAGGTATTAACTTTGCATATGCATTTTTGTAAGAAAATGTTAGAAACATGGAGATAAAAAATATTTTAAATCTTCCTGGTTTATAGAGGCATATTAGATGCTGCAGGCTTACGTCCTTCCAATACTAAATGACAAAATATCAGACTGGGTGACTGGCAGAAAGCAACCACCAAACAAGTGAAATAAGAAACTGGATTTTCCACTTACAGCTATTTTTTCAGGGCTTATCCAATTATTTTCAGGGAACTGAACATCAAACTTGATATACAAGTTGCCTTTTTCAAATGGATTACGATACTGTGGCATTCCTTCACCTTTAACAACACGAACACAACCTAATAGAAAATATAAAATACAAATATCAGAATAGTGCTTTGGGAACTTAGCGCATTATAAACTGTAATGACAACCAAATACTTCATGGTCATCATTACTAGTGTCATTTTTATTGCATATTTATTTCATTACTTGAATCTGAATTTTTGAAAATGTTTATCCATATTATTAGTCCAGTAATTTGATCACTATACTAACAAATCCCTTGGGCTGTCGTAAAAGTTGAGTGGGACAGTGAATTGACAGTGAAGAGAGGGGGTAAACTCAGGAAGGATGTTCCTGATGACCAGAGAGTCCAGAACCAGGGGGTCAGCCTAAGAACATAGGGTATATGCCATTTAGAACTGAGACGAGGAAAACATTTCTTCACAGAGTGGTGTTCCTGTGGGGTTCTCTGCCATGTAAAGTGGCTGAGGCTAAAACATTGAATGCCTTCAAGAAGAGTTACATACAATTTTCAAGGCAAATGGGATCAAAGGGTATGGCGAGAAAGCAGGTACTAAGTTGGATGAGGAGCCACCATATTGGTGGAGCAGACTAGAAGGACTGAATGGTCAATTCCGGCTCCTGTTTTTAATTCCATTAATGTTGGAACATGCTGTACATTATCATTTTCATACAATTTTTGATGGGTTGGTTTGAGAATAAAATATTTCTTCAATATTCTTATCTATTACCTGGTTCAATAACTTTTCCTGGAGGATATTTCACAACAATCTGCCGTCCATCCAAATGTTGGAATGTGAACTGAAAGCCACAGAGTGCCTCAACAAGACCAATTTTGTGGGTCATGTGCAAATCATTTCCCTCTCTTTGAAACACCTAGGAATTAAAGCAAAACGTTATGTCTTGTGAACTAAATGCAACTTTACATTTAAAAAAAAGAGAATAAAACACATGAAATTAGATAGGTCAAGCATCACGACAGAACACTAAGTTTGCTCTGCGTGATATTCCTAAAATATTAGGTAAAATAAAAAGACTCAAAGCTTCCGTTAGTTTCAAAGAATAAGAATATTAGGTTGCTATTTAAAGATGATAGTAGCTGCACTATCTGTAAGCACTTAGCACCCAGGCCTAAATTTTCATTTAGCAACTCAAAACATGCCCATTCACAGTTTACAACTAACTATTTTATATGAGAGCTATTCAGCCAACTGATCACAACAAACCACTCCAATCCGATATCAAAAAAGAAAATGCTGGAAATATTCAGCAGGTTTGGCAAATTTTGAAAGAGAAACAATAATACTTCAGACTGACGGCTTTTCACATGAGTAGTATTTTATTTGTATTTCAGATTCCCAGCATGTAGTTATTTGCTTTTGCAAGTCCATAGATGATCACTAGTCTGAATTTCTTGTGCATTTTACAAAAGCCTTTCAATTGGGTTGCTCAAGCAAGATTTGGACCAATTTGTATATCTGGTCCAGTTAGATCAGAGGCAAATTCTTTGGCACTTCATGGGAAAGCACATTTCATGCTGTCAGAAATGTTGGTTCAACAAAGGATCCACAGTAGATTTTTCTCTCTCAACAGATGCACTCTAACCTGAGTATGTCCTATACCTGCGATTTTTACTCTGTATTTCAACACTCTTGCATAGACCATCCCAGAGATGACTGACCTAGTCTAGAATGCAAATGCTGTGACAGTAATTCCGACTCAAAGTTAATAGCTATCTTGCATATTGTGGTTATGCCTTTGACAAAGAGCTTGGGAAGATCAGTAGGCCTAGGAATTTCAGTAACAAGGGCATGAACTCCAGAAGTAGTATGGAGCAAGGCAATATAACTTTTGAAAAATTATTTAGTTTGGAATTTTGGACAAAATGGGAAAGTGACAGTGCTTTAAACTAAGAAAACTGTGGAAGGAGATGTTGCAGTTTTAAAACAAGTAACTTTAACTCATTATGAATCGTATTGGCTCTGTTGCTTCCTTCAAGCAATGGGGAAAGATATTAATGACTCAGCTTTGCCCCGAGAGAATCTGTTAAGTGGTATTTCATCAGGACCAGTTGTAGGGGGTCAGGACTTAGCAGTACGAAAACTGACTGGCTGCTTGGCAGGCAGACACAGAAAGACAATCTCTGAGAACAACATGGGGCAGAGAGCCTTGGCATGCAAAAAGAAAGTATCCCTCTCCTTGCAGATAGGTTACAAAGAATTGGAAGACAGTTAGCTGCTGCCTCAAAACAGAGACTGAACAATTAATGAGCCAACTGCCCTATGTCTGTCGTAAAGAATTGAATACACTTGGAAAAACAACTGGAGATCAGAAAGACTAAATAATAAGGACTTCATTTTATCCTGCAGACTGGTACAAATATTTTTGTCCACTCAAAACAATTTATTTTCTTTGACTGTTTGCATGTGTTGCGATTGAGAGTTACAAGTTGTTAATTCATATTTTGTCTGCCTGTGCCTAATTTCAAATTTATTGATTTAATTTCAATGTTAAATACAGAAAGCTAGTCAATGCTTTCTGTTAACCAGAGTACTTCAGACACAAAAATTAAAGAATTTGAGTAATTTAAATCTCTAACTTGATGAACACAAACCATGCACTTCCTGAAATGCTCTGTAGTAGTAATCAAAGTCAGGGCACTCTCAGGACAGATGCTTTAACATTTTGCATTCCATATTCTGTAATTTGAAACATATTTCTACTGCTATCCCCCTAATTACTAACTTTATAATAGAAATACAAAGAACTTTAGCATCTTACCCATAGTTAGCAGTTTGCTGGTTATAAAATTGCAATTACTTATACAGATATTTAAAGAAACATTAACCAAAAGAACCGTCTGAACACATACATATTAACCAAGTCATCTTAGCATGATGTAACACTGGACCACCTCCACAAAATGGCAACATTTCCTTTTGAAGTTCATTGCATACAACAATGATAACAATTCAGGAGTATATCATTAAAATCTATTACTTTCAATATAGTATAGTCAACAAAGACCCAAACAGTCAGATGTATCCACTTGCCAAAATACTTTCTGCAATAACTGATGTTTTATGATAAAAAAAAGTGGTTGCCACACCTACTCATTCCTATATGAATTGTACACTTGCCCAACAGTAGTGGTGCCTAAAAGCTAAAGTGAAAAAACAGAAAATTGATAGAACTGTTTCAGCAGTCACCTTCAATTTTCTGGATTAAAGCAAATCAGGACAGAGTGGTCACAGAATAGCACGCATCGTGAACATGGAAATTTTGTGCAAGCATGAATTGGGTTTGGAACTACTCAGCTGTATTTTTTTGGTTCTAGCACTTGTTGCGTTTTGTGTTACAAGCAGCCGTTGAATGTTACATACCTACAACTCAAAATAGATTAAGCAATCAGTTAAGAGACAAGAACTCTAAGACAATCTCAAAGAGACATAAAGACGGCCAAGGAATTAGGCTTGAACAGAGGTAATAAGAATTTGCCGACTCACTGTTTTTTAAATTCAAAGTGATGTCACAAGACATTCTCCCCGCCTCTAATCTTCAATGGGAACGTTAAGCAACCTAGTTGTGGGCGGCACGGTGGCACAGTGGTTAGCACTGCTGCCTCACAGCGCCAGAGACCCGGGTTCAATTCCTGACTCGGGCGACTGACTGTGTGGAGTTTGCACATTCTCCCCGTGTCTGCGTGGGTTTCCTCCGGGTGCTCCGGTTTCCTCCCACAGTCCAAAAATGTGCACGTCAGGTGAATTGGCCATGCTAAATTGCCCGTAGTGTTAGGTAAAGGGGTAAATGTAGGGGAATGGGTGGGTTACGCTTCAGTGGGTTGGTGTGGACTTGTTGGGCTGAAGGACCTGTTTCCACACTAAGTAATCTAACCTAATCTGTAAATAATCTAATCTAATCTAGTTGAATAAATAGATGCACCTCAGTCCTATCAAATGCAAATCTTGTGCCATCTGGGAATTCCACAATCTTTGTATAACTGACAACATATAAAGAAATATCAAGGGGAGCGCAAAGAGGATGAAGTTATCACAGCAGCAATAGCTAAGGGATTCAATAGCCATTGGAAAAGAAATACACCAACAAGCAGAGTAATAATTCCAAGATGGCATGCCATTTTTCTGGTGCCAAAGTCAACGAGGTCTCTTAAGCAGCTGTAGAACATTGAAAAGGGACGATTAAACGCCTCTGCAAGGATTTGCAATGCATTAGCAGGGTGCTTGCCTCTGGGCCACGAGTCCAGGTTCAAGTCCCACTTGTTGCAAATGTGTGTAATAGCATCTTTTAACAGGTTGATTAGAAAATATCTAAAATGCCAAAGATTGTGGTCTATGTCTATATCAATGAGACCTGTTACAAAGATGTGGGTTCAAGAGAGTTAAAAGCATCAGAACTACTGGACACAGCACCAAGTGTTCTCAATAGGTAACAATGTACTATTTAGTCGAACAACTTGATTAGATTAGATTCCCTACAGTGTGGAAACTGGCCCTTCGGCCCAGCAAGTCCACACCGACCCTCCAAAGAGTAACCCACCCAGACTCATTTCCCTCTGGCTAATGTACCTAACACTATGGGCAATTTAGCATGGCTAATTCACCTAACTTGCACATCTTTGGACTATGGGAGAAAACCGGAGCACCCAGAGGAAACCCACACAGACACTGGGAGAATGTGCAAACTCCACACAATCGCCAGAGGTTGGAATTGAATCTGTGAGGCTGCAGTCTAACCACTGAGCCACTGTACCGCCTAGCGCATTGCCTGGAGACTAAAACAAATTGGAATTTGGCCAGTTTAAAAAATACCCCGAAAAATACCAAATGCCAATCCAGTTTGAATTTAGTTTATCAACAATCTTAAAAGCCAATGACACAACCGACGTTTTGGGGTTATAAGTCTGGGGAAAATTGAACAGTTGAGAGGAGAACTGTCAAGTCCCAGTGGGTAAAATACTGCCTGAAAAATAGCACTCTTAAATCAGTAACCTGTGACGCAGAAATTCCTAAAAAGAAAAGATGACAGGACGATCCAAACAGAAGAACTGAAAGCTGCCTGGTTTAGAGATAAGAAGTGTTGTTTTATAGATCTTAATCAGAAGTTTTATCAGACTAGTATTATAGAAGGGAAAGTAAGAGATAGGTTAAAGTAAGGACTTGTACACATTATTCTCTGTTATTTCTTGAGGAATAAAGTTGTTAATTTTTACTTTAAATAGTTCTTGGACACTCAAATTTTTAGATTGCATGGGATAAATCTTTTGTGTTGCTGCTTTTAAATTAAGCAGGAGGGTTTACCCAGTGTCGTAACATACCTGTAGAAAGACGCATGATGCCTTGCAGAGTTTAAGGAGTTGGGAGAAAAACTGAAAAGCAGGAACTCAAAATCAGTCCCGGTTGCCTTACATTACTGAGCATCAAAATAGGACAACTCAGCAATACTGAGAGAGATGTTGCAAAAGTGAAAAACTTCAGATTCCTGGTGTATTGAGACCAATGGCTTGCATCTCAATAGGATGGGATGGCCTGTTAAAGATATGGGGAGCATTTAAACTGTAGCAAGATTCTTTACCCAAGATGGCACCATAAGCAACCTTTCAATAAGTAAACCTTTTACTGTATTCATGTAAGTACATGTGATAATAAACCAAATTCAATTAATTGGTATGGTGATAGGAAGCATAACTTTTGTATTCAGAAAGAAGTAGTGAAGCAGGGACCAGATGGCAGAAAATTAAGAGTACAAACAGTTGAGAAAACAAAAAGGAGAGAAAATAAACAAACAAGTTGTTTTGTGCTTACCATTACTGAGTTTAATATGTTACAAATACACATTAAGTCATTTTAGCTATTATTAAAATAGTGTCGCCATGTTGGCAAATTGTTAAGTGCAAATGAAATTAAATTGGTGTAAAAGGCATTAAGGGAGCAGAGTTCTTCAAATGCATTCAAAAAAGCTTTTTAGCCAGTATGTAGGAAGGGTATCAATGGCAGATCTATACTTAATTTTAGGGAAATAAACTGGGCAAGTTGAAGCAGTACCCTCGGAGGAAGCCTACAAATAGAAATTGTAGGGGTGAATTTACAAAGGAAGTAAGAAAAGCAAAGAGGAACATTAAACTATATCAAGTAAAAATCAAGGAATATCCAAAGATGTCCTAAAGAACAAGAGGATGACAAGACAGAGTTGGGCATAAGGGACTGAATAAAAACAGCCTGCATGTGGAGGGAAAAGATATGCAGTTAAGATATAATGGCTGTTGGCAGAAATATATCATGGCAGTTAAGGATAATTCTGGGACATTGAATGAGATAAACCTAAAATATTAAGTGTTTAACATTTGGAAGCAGATAAGTCACTCGATCCACTATGCATTGCAGGTGCTAAGAAAGGACATTAGTAAAGGTATTTTACAATCCTTTCTGGCTACAAGCGTGGTACCAGAGGCTTGGAGGATTGCTAACATTGTATCTTGGCTTAAAAGGAGTAAGTGATAGACCAAGTAATCAGATGTCCTACCTATTATTTTAAACAATTTAGTGAGACAGTATCTAATCTCTGCCTTTCTCAATAGTAATAATCAAGCCCAGACTTGCTCAGGGAAAGTCTGACTAACTCAACTGAATATTTTGAGAAGACTAATGAGTTTGATGTAGTCAGTGTGGATTGTTACTCAAACGGTTAACAAAATCACACTTGGCAATGACATTAAAAAGCAAAATTACAGGTGCTCGAAGGGAAAACGAAACATGAATCTAAACTTGGCTCAGCACTAAGGCACTTTTTGCGGTTCACGTCAATGATTCAGAATTAAATGGAGAAATGACAGTCAAGACATTTGCAGATGAAACAACTGGCTCTCATAGGATTATACCATAATGGAGGAAGCAGTAAACTACAAGATATCAATGGGCAGCTGGGTAGGAAAATGGCAAACGGTAGGATAATAAATTGTGGAAGGAGTAAAGAGGCCTTGGAGATTCCGATGACAAGGTGATAATGTGGGATACTTTTTTTCTAAAATTAGCCAAGGCTTAGAAGTCAAGGTCTAGGAAATGATTCTAGAATTGTATAAAAATTAGTTAGGCTACAGTTAGAATACTGGCTATAATCCTGCATACCATATTACAGAATGAATTTAATTGCACTCAAAAGCATCTTCTCAGCATGCTGAATGTACATACAACTAGAATTCAACAGTTCACTAAGGCATTTTACCATGGGTAACAAATGCTTAAATAAGGATTTGAGGACACTGCCAGGAATGGAGAACATTAGCCTTGAGGGAAGGTTGATTAAACTGGGGTTTTCTTCCAAGCAGGGAGTGTTTAAGGAGATTCAAAACGTGTTTCTAAAATCGTTCTTGGGACACAGACTCAGCATTTATTGCTCATTCTTACCCACCTAAAGTGGTGTTGAGCTACCTTGAAGCACTGTAGTCATTAGAGACTTTTAAGGACACCCACAAATGACAAATGGAAGGAAATTCCAAGGTTTAGAGCTAGTAATAGTGAGGAAATGGTAACATTTCAAAGTCAAGATGACAAAAAAAACTTGGAAGGAATTTAGATGGAATCAATTGGAAGGACCTATTAACTGTTTAGCATAAAAGGTCACCATCACTGCACAGATTCAAATTTACCCATGGAAGAATTAGAATTCGGGCAGAATTTACTTTCCCCAGAGACCGGCTGAGAACTCAATGCAGAAATCTTCAGTGTTTAAAAAAAAACATGGTATATGTACATAAGTGGGGTAATTTACAGGGCTACAGCACAAGCTCGAAGAAGTGGAAACAGGCCTGAAAGCTCTTCAGCTGACACAGGCAGAATCAGTCACATCGCTTCCTTTAGTGCTGCAGGATGTCTACATATCTGTAAGTTCTAATGCTTCACTTGCAAGATTTAATAAGCACCTCAAGACTTAAACCTTTTCTAAGACGGCCGATCAGTAATTAGAAGCAAAGAAAATTGGACATAGCCACCTAAATTTCAAAACTGGCATATATGACATTAATAAAGAAAACAGTGCTAAATACATGTTTTTTTAATGGGTATTGTATGAATTGAGAGATATGATGGGAATACTATTTTAGTCCACTGTTAAACAGATTATCTTCCATATCTTACTGTACAAGATCACATACACCACCAACATATAGAAGCATAGAACGCAGAACAGTAAGCAAGCTTACATTTCAGAACTGCAAAATGAAATATCAAATTTTTAGTATATACCATCAACTACTTAAGTTGCTGAATGCTTAACATAAATAATTGAATACCTCTTCCCTTTGCTTCTAGTTTAAAAATGCCACAAGACTTTTTGCCTCAAATGCTTGCATTGTCAAATCAGACCAGCTTTCTTTTAAAGCTGCTTCCACCATGAAATCTGTCACAAATGAAACAACACAGCCACTGGGAAATATTGAATATACTAGATATTTTGATTCATCTAATGTATTTTCACCCTACTTCAGGCTAATTCAGCTGAACACCCACTAAGCCTCACCAATACTGGAGAAATTGAAAATATATTATTAAAGCGAAGGTCGCACTTATCAGTTAGATACCTCATGATCCTTTTCTTGTAGTACAAGGATAATATCACCAGGTTCCACACCAGGAGATTGGTCTGCTTCTCCACTGAATGTAATACGTTGCCCATGCTTCATGCCTTTATCTATGTGAACTTCTAGAATCTTCACTTCTTTCACCACCTTCTTTCCTTCACATTTCTTGCATCGATCTTTTTCATTAATAACTTCACCTGTAATATTCAAACATAAGGCCCGAATTCAAAGAGTATAATTTAATAATTCCACCATGCATCTTTTGTTCAGTTAGTTTTAGGGATATAATAAAACTAGACCTAAAAACAAGATGTTTTTGCACACAATAGAACTAAAATCAGTTCTGAAAGCTGTACCATATACATATTTAGATTAAAACCTTAGATTCCAGAAAGTTTTGGTATTTCATGTTTAATTTTTTACAAAAAGAATTTAATGCAAAACAAACTATAAGGTACTTCAAGTGACTTTTCTGATAGATACAACACTGTAGGTCTAAATCTTTAATCACACACTTTAATGAAATCTTGGATTGAAACGAATTCTTCCTTAAACTAGATTTCCAACAATGTTTTCATATGGAGAAAGATGCATTGAATAGTCAATAACGCACAACTCAATGTAGCCTTTGCACAAACATACATTTCTTTCTTACACAAAAGGTTTACTTTCGACACATAGCAAGGCAGAGATAGAGTTATTTTTGGATTTACAACAAACAGCAGTGGAGGCATGGCATGGGAAAAGAGAGTGTGCAGGTGTACGCAGAGGAGAAAAGGCTCAGTTACACCACTACTGACCCAAAAGCTGAGCCCCAACTGAAGAAGGTGCCAAACTGGGCTCAAAAGTAGGTATGGTAGAACTAATACAAGGGAAGAACTGACTTGACATCAACCTCGTTCATCTATAAACTCAATATGACTGCGTTATGTGAAGTAATTGCCAAAGTGTTGTTTAGAAAAAGGTCACTCTGCACACTGAAGACATTTTGCACAAACATTATGTAGAATGAAACAGTGGATCAGTTCAATAACTCAAATTGACTATGCACAAGGTGCTGTGGAACATCAACAGTAGAACAGTTTTCCACAACCTATCAACCTCTTAAACTGGGAGATACTTTCATGCTACCGTTCTTATCAAGCCAGCATGCTAATTTTCATGCTAGGAAACATGCTAGGAGCAGTACCAGCTGCACCTACAATGGAGGTGCCAAATTAGTGAAGTAACAACACAGTAAACATGCTTTAAACAGAATAAAGCAATCATACACCAACTGATCAAAGCTGTACAACTCTGGCACATCAGTCATGAATGGGGGCTGACAATAGAACAGGTAACAGTAAAAGAAGGTTCCATGATTCTCCCCAATTTTGAAGATAGTGTTACCCAGCAGGATGACAAAACCTGAAACATTCTCAATGATCTTCAGTCAGAACTCCCAATTCAATTCACTCCATGTGATAAAGAAAAGTCACTGCATATTACTAGTAGCGACTACTAGTCCTAATAAAATCCCAAGTTTAGTTTTCAAGACTTGCGCACCAGAACTTGCTGTAACTCTCACATTCCAATACAACCAAAACACTACCTGACAAAATGAAATTGCCAGGTAGTTCCTGCCATACAAAGCTTGATAAATCCATTTGGCTTTTCACTGGCCCATCAGCCTCATCAACAAAACAATGTCAGTGGTCTTTGACAGTGTAATCAAGTGACATTTATCTATCAACAGCACGTTTACTGACACCAGTTCATTTTTGAAAGGACCATTTGGCTCCTGACCTCATTAAAGACATATTCACTGCAGCAGAATTCTAGAGGTCAGGTATGGTGACGAGCAATCAATGCTGTATGTGATCGGGTACAACATTAAGACGACAGGTAAAATTGAAGTTGACATGTCGCACATCTAACAAATGTACTAAGGCACAAGGGAGATTCCCAGACATAGACGTTTCCTTGCCACTGGAACTGGATCAACTTTGTGTGAAGGACCATATGCCTGTTGATCTGCAACAGCACTATCAGGTTAAAAAATGCCCACACAAGGCATCTAGGACCTGCCAAATGTGTGGTCAGAGATGCGGTTCTAAAATCAGACAGACTCATTAGCCACACAAAGATCCAGAGAACCCATGACCAGGGACGCAGAATTTCCTAGATGGATAAAAGTAGTCTTCAATGATGAACGTAACAGCATTACAAGACCTCATTACATTTGGAGTCAGGAGATCTCTACAAAGAGACCCATCGCGCTCTATTGTGTAGAATATGACGAGATTAGACGCATTCATTATGGTTATTCTGCAGGATGGGCCCAGGAAGTGTATCAATTAATAGCACAATATGACCAATAAACCAAATCCTGACAGCGGGAAAGGAAGCAGAGTTAAAAGGCTTACAACTGTTTACGACAAAAGAACCTAAAGGAGGGTATGGGTGGAGAAAAGACTATTGCTGATGTCAGTCTAAACTGGAGACTACAAGAAAAACACCTGCAGCAAGCCTGATCAACCTGGAGATGACATACAGAGACAGATGAGGCTTGTTTGATTTGTGCTTCTGATATTGTGCTTTATGTGATAAAGCAATACTACATTCAAATCATAATTTGGGTCTCTGGGTTTTTACTCGATATCACTAGCAAAACTGTGGGACGCGCACCTGAACAGGCAGGTCAGCAGTGGAACAATTCAATAAAACAGTTACAGTGGAAACTCAATTAAATGCCTTTCCTCTGGGACTTGGAGTTTTTAAGTCTGCTCCTGGTTCAGGAGACTGCAGCAGCACACAAGGCCCCGCCTCCAACCCGGTCCAAACCCCCCCCATTCCCAACCCGGTCCAAACCTGCCCCCTACCCCCACCCCGGTCCAAACCTGTCCCCAGCACAGCCCTCCACCACCCCCATAACCAGCGTCCACCCCCGGCCTCTCTCCAGGGCATCCAGACTGCACACCAAGAATAAGATTGCTGCCTCTGTGGGTAAGTCTCCAAATAGCACACATAGCCACAAATTTCTACTGCAAATTTTTGACAGGTTCCACGTTTGCCATGCACAGGACAATGTTGGAGCGATTATTTCTTGGGGGGGGGGGGGGGGGGGGGCAGGAGGTTTAGGGTACACCCCTCTGTAGAACTTTAGGGAAAGTGTGGGGGGAGAGAGGGCGCGGGCAGGCAGTCAGTCATTTGGAGACGGTGCCTGTTTAATCACTGTAAGATGCGATCACTGTTGATGTCTTTGACATAATGTTTCTATCGGGACCTCAAGATCTCCTTAGGATAATCCTATTTTCGGACAATTAGTATTCGGATAATCAAGGTTCCCCTGTAAATGGCTCCACTGTGTTCAGATCTTTGAATATTTAGGGTTAAGATGAGAAATGGATGTCAAAATCCTCAGCTTTTTGTCTCCTGATTAGTATTGCGGACAACATTAACCAATTTGGCCAAGGTGTAGTGCAGTCATTGGATTATCAGTTAAAATTAAGTCCACATGAGATTAAACATATAAACGAATCAGCAAATGTAACCCTGTCATATTCGCATCATCCGGAGCACATTTGTTTACAAATCTAGATTTTTTCCCAACACACACGTGGAGATTTCAAATCAAAAAATTCCATTCGTTACATGATAATGGCAAGCTTACATCACAATCACAATGTATATGTAAACACAAGAACTTACTCACCCTCTCCATTACAATCAGAACACACAGATTGCATCTGTTGAACCATTCCTGGTGCCAACTGCCTAATCATAATCCTTATACCTCGTCCCCTGCAAGCACTGCACTTCTGAACAGCTCCTGCCTTTCCACCCTGGCTGTGTTTAAAAATAAACATTTCACGTTATAACAAATGACTGCATGTAAACATGTGATGGGAAGAACAGCTGAGGCGAGTAAGGGCTTCAATACTTAATTGACAGGTAGTTAAATTAATGCTACTATTTCAAGAATCACTTTGTTAAATGAAATACACCTTGGTCACAAGAGACATTTGAAAAAGGCTATGTACATTCCGAAGTCATCTCAGAATAGTCAAGAAATAAAGCTAAACCAAGAAAGCATTCAAATGATGGGTGATAGAGATAAACAAAAAGCAATTATTGCTCAAGTCTCTAAAATAGAATTACCAAGCGACACATTTTTAACATTTCCTCATCACCTGAACTGCCCAGGTTCATCTGCAATGCTATCCACCATTACTTGTGACCATCATTCAATGAATGGCCACTTGAACCAGGTTTGGGGGAAATATACTGCATAGATTGAGAGCTGGTTAATGGATAGAAAACATGGGACAAACAAACAAGTATTTTTTGTGCTTGCAGGTTGCGATCAGTGGGGCCCACATGAATCAGTAGAGTCATAGAGATGTACAGCATGGAAACAGACCCTTCAGTCCAATCCGTCCATGCCGACCAGATATCCCAAGCCAATCTAGTCTCACCTGCCAGCACCCAGCCCATATCCCTCCAAACTCTTCCTATTCATATACCCATCCAAATGCCTTTTAAATATTGCAATTGTACCAGCCTCCACCACTTCCGCTGGCAGCTCATTCCATAGACATGCCACTCTGTGGAAAAAGTTGCCCCTTAGGTCTCTTTTATATCTTTCCCCTCTCACCTTAAATCTATGCCCTCTAGTTCTAGACCCGCCCACCCCAGGGAAAAGACTTTGGCTATTTATCCTATCCATGCCCCTCAATTTTGCAAACCTCTACAAGGTCACCCCTCAGCCTCCGACGTTCCAGGGAAAACAGTCCCAGCCTGTTCAGCCTCTCCCTATAGCTCAAATCCTCCAACCCTGGCAACATCCTTGTAAATCTTTTCTGAACCCTTTCAATTTTCACAACATCTTTCTGATAGGAAGGAGACCAGAATTGCACGCAGTATTCCAACAGTGGCCTAACCAATGACCTGTACAGCCGCAGACATGACCTCCCAACCCCTGTACTCAATACTCTGACCAATAAAGGAAAACATACCAAATGCCTTCTTCACTATCCTATCTACATGTGACTCCACTTTCAAGGAGCTATGAACCTGCACTCCAAGGTCTCTTTGTTCAACAACACTCCCTGGGACCTTACCATTAAGTGTATAAGTCCTGCTAAGATTTGCTTTCCCAAAATGCAGCACCTTGCATTTATCGGAATTAAACTCCATCTGCCTCTTCTCAGCCCATTGGCGCATCTGATCAAGATCCTGTTATAATAACTATACCGCTTATGCTCGCATCCAAATCATTTATATAAATGACAAAAAGTAGAGGACCCAGCACTGATCCTTGTGGCACTCCATTGGTCACAAGACCTCCAGTCTGAAAAACCCCTCCACCACCACCAGTCTTCTACCTTTGAGCCAGTTCTGTATCCAAATGGCTAGCTCTCCCTGTATTCCGTGAGATCTAACCTTGTTAACCAGTCTCCCATGGGGAACTTTGTCGAACGCCTTACTGAAGTCCACATAGATCACATCTACCGCTCTGCCCCATTAATCCTCTTTGCTAGTTCTTCAAAAAACTCAAATCAAGTTTGTGAGACACGATTTCCCACGCATAAAGCCATCTTGACTATCCCTAACCAGTCCTTGCCTTTCCAAATACATGTACATCTTGTCCCTCAGGATTCCCGCCAACAACTTGCCCACCACCCATGTCAGGCTCACTGGTCTGTAGTTCCCTGGCTTGTCCTTGCCACCTTTCTTAAACAGTGACACCATGTTAGCCAATCTCCAGTCTTCCAGCACCTCACCTGTGGCTATCAATGATACAAATATCTCATCAAGAGGCCCAACAATCACTTCTCTAGCTTCCCACAGCATTCTAGGTTACACCTGATCAGGTTCTGGGGATTTATTCACCTTTATGCATTTCAACTCACCCAGCACTTCCTCCTCTGTAATTTGGACATTTTCCAAGGTGTCACCATCAATTTCCCTACATTCTAAATCTTCCATATCCTTTTCCACGTAAATACTGATGCAAAATACTAGGTTAGTATCTCCCCTATTTTCTGCGGCTCCACACAAAGACCTCCTTCCTGATCTTTGTCGGGCGCTATCCCCTAGTTGTCCTTTTGTGCTTAATCTATTTGTAAAAACTCTTTGAATTCTCCTTAATTCTATTTGCCAAAGCTATCTCATGCCCCTTTTTGACCTCCTGATTTCCCTCTTAAGTATACTCCTATTGCCTTTATACTCTAAGGATTCACTCAATCTATCCTGTCTATACCTGACAAATGTTTCCTTCTTTTTTCTTAACCAAACCCTCAATTAGGAGAAAGTGAGGACTGCAGATGCTGGAGATCAGTGCTGAAAAATGTGTTGCTGGAAACGCGCAGGTCAGGCAGCATCAAAGGAGCAGTTGAATCGAAGAAGGGCTGATGCCCGAAACGTCGATTCTCCAGCAACACAATTTTCAAACCCTCAATTGCTTTAGTCATCTAGCATCCCCAATATCTACCAGCCTTTCCTTTCACCCTAACAGGAATATACTTTCTCTGGATTCGCGTTCTTTCATTTCTGAAAGCTTCCCATTTTCCAGCCGTCCCTTTACCTGCGAACATCTGCCCCCAATCAGCTTTTGAAAGTTCTTGCCTATTACCATCAAACTTGGCCTTTCTCCATTTTAGAACTTCAACTTTTAGATCTGGTCTATCCTTTCTCATCACTATTTTAAAACTAATACAATTATGGTCGCTGGCCCCAAAGTGCTTCCCCACTGACACCTGCCCTGCCTTATTTGCCAAGTGTAGGTCAAGGTTTGCACCTTCTCTAGTAGGTACATCCACATACTGAATCAGAAAATGTTCTTGTACACACTTAGATTCCTCTCCATCTAAACCCTTAACACTATGGCAGCCCCAGTCTATGTTTGGATAGCTAAACTTCCCTACCATAACCACCCTAGTATTCTTACAGATAATTGAGAACTCCTTACTAGTTTTTCCTGACGATTAGGGAATCTATAATACAATCCCAATAAGGTGATCATCCCTTTCTTATTTCTCAGTTCCACCCAAACAATTTTCTTGGATGTATTTCCAGGAACATCCTCCTTCAGTACAGCTGTAATGCTATCCCTTATCAAAAACGCCATTGCCCCTCCTCTCTTGCCTCCCTTTCTGTCCTTCCTGTAGCATTTGTATCCTGGAACATTAATTTGTCAGTCCTGCCCATCCTTGAGCCATGTTTCTCTAATTGCTATGATATCCCAGTCCCATCCTCATAACCATGCTTTGAGTTCCCTGTTAGGCCCCTTGCATTAAAATAAATGCAATTTAATTTATTAGTCCTACCATGTCACTGCTTGCCCTGACTGTTTGACTCGCTTCTGTTCTCAATTGTGCCAGTGTCAGATTGATCTCTTCCTTCACTATCTCTCTGGGTGTTCCTCCCTTAATTCCTGCCTAACTCTTTAATCTCCTGTCAGAATCTCAGCCTTTTCCCTTCCTATGTCGGTGGTTCCAATGTGGACAATGACATCTTGCTGGCTGCTCTCCTCCTTGAGAACATTCTGCACCCTGTCTGAGACATCCTTGATCCTGGCACCAGGGAAGCAACACACCTCTTGGACTTTTCAGTGCTGGCCAGAGAAACATCTGTCTGTACCTCGGACTAGAGAGTCCCCTAACACAACTGATCTCTTGGAACCCTATGTACCCCTTACTGCATTAGAGCCGGTCTCAATACCAGAAGCTTGGCTGTTCGTACCACGTTCTGCTGTGAATCGATCACCCCCTGCATTTTCCACAACAGCATACTTGTTTGAAATGGGTATATGCACAAAAGACTCTTGCCCTAGGTGCCTACCTCTTACCTTTCCTGGAGTTCACCCATGTGACTGTATCTGAGACTTTCCCCCCTTCCTATAACTGCCATCCATCACATACTGATGCTGTTGCAAATTCCTCATTGCCTCTTACTGTCTCTCCAACCGATCTGATAGGATTCCCAACCAACAGCATTTATTGCAGATATAATCTGCAGTAACCCATAAACGCTCCTTTGGAGCCCAGCTATTCACAAATTTAATGTAGGGATTCAATGTAATATTTCCAAGTTTCCAGATGAGACAAAACTAGGAGATTCAGTTGAGAGGGGGATGCAAAAACACTTCTACAGAGGCTAAGTGAATGGCAATACACTGTTGAATGGAATATCAGTTATGTGGTCATTCATTTTGGTAGTAAAAGCAGAAACAAATTATTTCTTAAATGGAGAGAGGTTGGATAGTGGTGAGTTTCAAAGGGATCTGGGATATCCTTGTTCACATATCATTGAAAATTAACATGCACGTACAGCAAGCAATGAAGGCAAATGATATGTTGGCTTTTAGACAGGAGGATTTGAGCAGAAAAGTAAAGATGACTTATTACATTAATACGGAACTTTAGCGAGATCACACCTGAAGTATGGTGTGCAGTTTTGGTCTTCTACTTGGGTATCCTTACATTACTGTACGGAATGCAACAAAAACCCAAAATGATTCCAGGGTTGGAGGGATTGTGGGAAAACTTTAAATAGACTGAACCTTTATTTGCTGGAGTTTAGAATATGGAGGGGTGACTCCATTCAAATTTACACAATTCTTTGAGGAATCCAGACAGTGGAAGGAGGTTTCCCCTGGCTGGAGAAGCAGAGGTCTAGAACCAGAAAATAGTCTCAGAATAAAAGACTCAGGATAAAGCAGAATTTACTCAGAAGGTGGTGAATCTTTGCCCCAGAGAGGTGTGCCGGCTCAACCATTGAGCATATTCAAGACAAAGACTAATAGATTTTTGTATATTAAAAATCTTCAACCCATGTGGGGAATGTGTAGGAAAAAGGTGCTGAAATAGAGGATCCGTTTTAAATTAAATGGCAGAGCAGGCTCAAGGGTCTACTCCTATTTCTTATGCTGTACCAGAAAGTCGTCATCCTGGAACAATACCTCAACAAAAATAATTGTCTTCATGAAAGTGAACAACAGGAAAACATGTGCCATTCTGCTTAGTAATGGTCAAGAAATGTTTGGTACTAATAGAGTTCAAAATTCTTTTCCTTTGGTAGATACAATAATCATTGCTTAGGTAGTTAAAAAAAATTAAGAAGCTTAAATGATCACTCTCTTTGATGTTAAACATAAAATGCAAGATATGCCAAGAATGTGTACCACTCCACATAGTACCAGTTGAATATCACATTGCTCTTTCTTGCCGAGCCTCTAGCACAAATAGTAGCTATCACTGTTAAGTAGGAAAGCCTTACAAAAGTGATATTTTCAATGCCTTCACTTAATGGATAGTAAGTTGGGAAACTAATACTGAGGATAGAAAATCAAACAAGCATTTAAATGGTTTTAAAATGCTACTTCACTCAAATCATTCAAGCTCAACTTACCCATTACATGCACTACACAGGACATTTTTGCTTAGTTGCAGCTTAGTTGTCTTTGCATTATACAAGTCTTCTAAAGAGACCCTGTTGAATTTGGAAAACAAAATATTAGTAAGGCAATTCTTATGGTAAACTAAAGATTTTTAAATGAAAAAATAACTTACTTAAGAGGATGCACCATATCTTCTCCTCTTCGTCTACTGTTACGGTTTCTACTCTGACCACCCATGAATCCAAAAAGACCCCCACCAAAGATATGTGAGAAGATATCATCCATCCCACTTCCAACGCCACCGCTTTCTCGCAGGCCTTGCTCACCATATCGATCATAAAGTTCACGCTTCTCTGGATTTGATAAAACTTCATATGCAAAGCTTATTTCTTTAAACTGCAGATAAAAGAACAGTAAGTTTTAAGCACTGTCCAATTTCAATCCAAAAAGAAGCACTAATTACTGTTAAAGACTACAAAACACTTAACCAGATATGTTACAAATCAGTATTTTTAACATGGAAACTTCATATATGGAGTATTCATAATAATAACTCCCCTCTCAAAATGACTTGCCCTATTTGAAAATGAAAATTAATTTATGCACTCACTTAATCCATAACTCTGCTCAGTTAACCTTCACTACAATGAAGTGTGGAATGGTAAATCTGCCATCCAACTTGAAGAAAATCCACCATGAGCGATTTCTATTCAAGATTTAATGACTCCTGCTGGAGGTACAAATATGGAATATACTCTACAGTCCAATAATCTAGCATGATGATGGAACCAAATCTCAGTAAGGAGCTGTGACTTCATGATTGAAAGTAAAGGTTATGTTTAAAAGAAAAAGCATGTGTACTTTCAAGTATAGCAGCATGACTATCATTTGAAATTTTCACAGGCTCACTATATCAAGTTGTATTTTCATAAACAGCTGGACCAGGATTAGGATTTTGAAAGTAGTATCTGAACAAGGAGCAAATCCAGCTATGTGCATGATCCACACTTTTCATTCAAAATTTCTCAGTCAAGCATAGCACAATGTCAGATGCAAACAATTTTTTTTTAAAAATGAAAAAAGTTATTCACTTTTACCTTGTCGCCAGCATTTGGATTTTTATCTGGATGGTATTCCTTAGCCAATTTGCGATATGCCTTAAAAATGAATACATTATCGGTCAAACAAACTCTCAATCAAGTTGGTCAGCATCATATTCCACACATTTAAACACGTATAATAAGAAGTTGAGTGCATGGTATTAGAAAAGCACAGCAGTTGAGGCAGCAACTAAGGAGCAGCAGAATCGACATTTTCTCCATTACTGATAAAGGACTTATGCCCAAAACATCAATTCTCCTGCTCCTTGGATGCTGCCTGACCTGCTAGGTTTTTCCAACACCACACTTTTGACTCTGATCTTCTGTTCTCACATTCTCCCAGTAAGAAAGGTGGAGGGACTTCTTTATTCATAAATTGCAGTTTGTTCAATGAACCTAATGACATTTATAGATGTATGATAAAAATTCCTTCAAGTATAAAAGGCACCAGTTATTTCTAATAAGCAAATTCCATGAACAATTGATTTAAATAAGCAGACAGTTCACTCTGTCATACCAGAAAGCTGGCTATTGTCCACATTGCAACAATATGCACAGATTAGTACAACTATACATTGATATATCTGGAACAAATTGATCTGAAAATAAGTATCTTGTATCATGGAACAATTATACCATCTTGTCCATATTGTCTTCCTCCCCTTTTATCTGTGACTCCAGAAAAATAGCTCTTGGTGTGACACTGCATTGTAATGGAATGTGGCTTTTTGACTGAGAAAGGCAAGACGACCATCCTTGCTATCAAAGCAACATCCAAAAAGATAATTCCCACAAATAAGGATCACTGAATAACATTAAGCTGTAATCTTTCTTGCTCAGGAGCAAACAACAATTTTAAAGATTCCACTGCGCTCTCACCTAAGTAGTGCGCCAGTTCAGGTACAGAATCTAGGAACACTGGGTTGTCTGATACTATGCAGAACTAGTCTGGATTGAGTAAAACGTGGTGAAGCAACACCATTAACTTTGAAGTGGTGGACTTTCACTTTCCTGATTACAGTTTAAATCTGGCCACAAACCAAGTGGAGTAGTGAATGCAGTGATGCCAGCAATCAAAGTGGCAATCACATGAATGCATTCTGCTCATAGGTATAGGGAGTTCACTCCCACCTTCTCAAGGGCAAACAGGGTTGAGCGATAATAAAACCCATATGCCCTGAATAATTTAAAAATTCTCTCGGAAAGCAACCAGGAATTAAAAATTCTGAACCTCTTCGCTTTTAATTTAAATTTAAACAGTGAAATAAATTATGATTGATTGGATTAAATTAGCAGTTAAAATAATATTAACAAATTTCAAAAAAATCAATCATGGAATCATAATGGAGAAATCTGCAATTCTACAAACATAAAAACAGAATTAAAAAAGAGTATTCAGCAAGTAACATTTTCTAAGGTTTTTGCTGTGAGACAAAAAGTGAATGCTTTTACCAATTCACTGATGGCTTAGGGACTGGAGAATACGCAATAGTGTATTTGCTAGAGCAATACCATCACTGACAGAAACTTCTGCATTTGTTTTGTTCTGCACATGTGCAGACTGCCAGCTTCAGTGCAGCATTGACAATGAATGCAGATAGCTTTGTCATTATCATTGTGAAATCTGGACCAATGAGAACTCCATTTAACGCATGCCCTTCAGTGATTGGTACAATGAAAACATCTACCTCAATCCAAGAACAATCAAATGTGCACTAAAATGTATGAAATGGTACATACCTACAGCACTATACCTGTATTTTTCTGGCTATTGCTCACAATTCAATGCAGCAATATGAACCATTCAATCTGAATACTTTCCTGCAAAATCTCTAATTTAGTTAACACGGAACAGTTAATCTTTCAGATGAATGACCTTCTGTCCAAATGGACTGAAGTTGGATTTAACAGAGGAATTTTGATACAGACATGTAAGGAGAAACTGTTTCCAGTAGCAGAACAGTCAGTAACCAGAGGATACATATTAAAAGTAAAGGCAAAAGAACCAGAGTTAAGATAAGGAAACTTCCCCACCTCTGCCCTAAATCAATAGACAACAGACAATAGGTGCAGGAGTAGGCCATTCTGCCCTTCGAGCGTGCACCGCCATTCAATATGATCATGGCTGATCATTCCTAATCAATATCCTGTTCCTGCCTTATCTCCATAACCCTTGATTCCACTATCTTTGAGAAGTCTATCAACTCTTTCTTAAATGAATCCAGAGACTGGGCCTCCACTGCCCTCTGGGACAGAGCATTCCACACAGCCACCACTCTCTGGGTGAAGAAGTTTCTCCTCATCTCTGTCCTAAATGGTTTACCCCGTATTTTTAAGCTGTGTCCTCTGGTTCGGCACTCACCCATCAGCGGAAACATGTTTCCTGCTGCCAGAGTGTCCAATCCTTTCATAATCTTATATGTCTCAATCAGATCCCCTCTCAGTCTTCTAAACTCAAGGGTATACAAGCCTGGTCGCTTCAGTCTTTCAGTGTAAGGTAATCCCGCCATTTCAGGAATTGACCGCGTGAACCTACGCTGAGCTCCCTCAATAGCCAGAACGTCTTTCCTCAAATTTGGAGACCAGAACTGCACACCTCCAGGTGTGGTGTCACCAGGGCCCTGTACAGCTGCAGAAGCGCCTCTTTGCTTCTATACTCAATTCCTCTAGTTATAAAGGCCAGCATGCTATTAGCCTTCTTCACTACCTGCTGTACCTGCATGCTTGCCTTCATTGACTGGTGTACAAGAACACCCAGATCTCTCTGTACTGCCCCTTTACCTAAATTGATTCCATTGAGGTAGTAATCTGCCTTCCTGTTCTTGCCACCAAAGTGGATAACCATACATTTATCCACATTAAACTGCATCTGCCATGCATCTGCCTACTCACCTAACTTGTCCAGGTCACCCTGCAATCTCCTAACATCCTCATCACATTTCACCCTGCCACCCAGCTTTGTATCATCAGCAAATTTGCTAATGTTATTGCTGATACCATTTTCTATATCATTCACATATATTGTAAAAAGCTGCGGTCCCAGCACGGATCCCTGCGGTACCCCACTGATCACTGCCTGCCATTCCGAAATGGAGCCGTTTATCACTACCCTTTGTTTCCTATTAGCCAACCAATTTTCAATCCAATCTAGTACTTTGCCCCCAATACCATGCGCCCTAATTTTACTCACTAACCTCCTGTGTGGGACTTTATCAAAAGCTTTCTGAAAGTCCAGGTACACTACATCTACTGGATCTCCCTCATCCAACTTCAGAGTTACATCCTCAAAAAATTCAAGAAGATTAGTCAAGCATGATTTCCCCTTCATAAATCCATGCTGACTCCGTCCTATCCTGTTACTACTATCCAGATGTGTCGTAATTTCATCCTTTATAATAGACTCCAGCATCTTTCCCACCACTGAGGTCAGACTAACTGGTCTATAATTTCCTGCTTTCTCTCTCCCACCTTTCTTAAAAAGTGGTACAACATTAGCCATCCTCAGGAACCGACCCTGAATCTATCGAACTCCGGAAAATAATCACCAACGCATCCACGATTTCCCGAGCCACCTCCTTCAGTACCTTGGGATGCAGACCATCAGGCCCCGGAGACTTATCAACCTCGTTGAAGTCTGAATGCATTGCCTGAAAGTCTTAAATGAGGTACTAAATATTGCAAGGATGCGGGGCTGGGGAACAGAACTAATGTTCAGCACCATTCACAATTTATCAAATAGTGAGTCCAAATCCACCCACAGCAAGACCTGCACAATATTCAGACTTTGGCTGATAAATGGCCAAGAGAAAGCAAGGACTGCAGATGCTGAAGATCAGAGTCGAAGAATGGGGTGCTGGAAAAGCACAGCTGGACAGGCAGCATCTGAGGAGAAGAAATTAAATTTCGGGTATAAGCCCTTCATCAAGAATGAAGCCATGATCATTTTTTAACAAAAAAATTCTACTGGTCATTCAATGGCACTACCAACATTTAATACACCATTAACAAATTCAGAAATTGAACTGGATCAGCTGTGTAAATACTGTGGCAGCAAAAGGAAGTCAGAATTTGGTAGCAATTTGCTCACCTCCTGACTCCCCAGTGCTGCCCACTATCTACAAATTCCAGATGTCATCAAATATATTCAATTTGCCCAGGTGATTGTATATCTATTAACACTCAAGAAGTTTGACACCACCAAGATAAAACAGCCCAATTGATCAGCATACCAGTGAACATTTTAAACATTCATTTCCTGTACGAAGGATGCAAGTGGCACATTAAACCAACTACAAAATCACACTGAAGTTATCTGCCCAGTGTGACAAACAATTCGGTCAGAAGGGAAACTAACTCATCAAACAGTCCTCTCACCAACGACCTTAAAGCACAGAACAAATTTCATGAAGATTCTAAGAATTAACTTTGTTCCCTAATGTTGCAATAAGACATAGCTTTGTGGTAAGAAACAACTTAGTATCTTTGCTGCTTATAAAAATCAAATGCACATTTGACATATTGGAGCTAACTAAAACTTTCAGCTTTCCTCTAAATACTGGACTGCAGATTCGGAGTACAACAGGCTCATTTTAAAATATCCTGAAAGGGTGATGTGGAAGACTACAACACCAATGAGGCAATTTCAATATCCTCTCCCCGTCAGAGTAATCCAGATAGAATCCCATTTTCCTTGTTAATTTTTAATCTTCTCTCAACATGGAAGATTTGACTATTTTATCTACACTCACACTTTGAAGCAATTTTTTTTGCATACTTATAACTGTTCCTCCAGGTCTCCGTTTAGATTATAATTATGCATTATTTTACAATTTCCCACACTGGGTTTATTTAATCTCACCTGAGATCTTTAATGAATACCTGCCTTAATCCAGTGTAGAAAATGGATCTAGTATTACCCCTCACTGAACATCAACCCTTCTCTTCATTTATTATGTTTATCCCAAAGCCAAACTTCTACCAATGCTATTACAATTCTTCTTAAATCATTCATCTAGTTCCACTTTCTTTTAATACTGAAGCAATTGTATGTTTTAATGTTTTGAACCAAAAACAATTAAATGGGAAGAGCAACTTTTAGTGGATGATACATTATAAAACTAACAAACCTAACACTTTATAAGCTGAAACTTTATTGCTGGAACAGCACAGGTCAGGCAGCATCTAGGGAACAGAAGATTCGACGTTTCGGGCACATGCCCTTCTTCAGGAATATAACACTTTATAACACTACTTGGTGGGAGGAGGCAGTGAGTCTGAAAGAGGAAGCAACATTGTTTGATCATCAAAAGGCTTAGCTACCAAAAAAAGGAGCGACGGATAAGTAGAGGGATGCACAGCAGATCAGAGTTAAAGAAAAAATTGCTGAGAGTTGTGGGGTTAAAGAGACAGGGATGTACAAAGTAGATGCAAGGACGAGAATTTTAAATTGGAGCCTGTGTACATCAAAGAACACGAGCCAACAGGTGAGCACGGTTTACTGAAAAATTAGTATATATATGAAGTTGACTTTTGAATTAGATGATTTTAGTACATAAATGATAGGTCAGCCAAGACATCTGAATCAACTTTAAATGCTCTAGTGCGTAGCTGACAAATACACATGATTCAGCGGATCAGTTTGATATTTTGCTAGAACCTAATGGGTTCATTTGATAGAGATGTATCTTAGCATAATAAAGTAAGGTTATGAAGTTCCCACATGAAATAGGATATTCAGGTTTAAAGAGCAACGTGGACAGAGTTCCTTCACCCCAACTAACGCCACAGTTCATGGAGGCAGTTCATCACATTTCCAGGGTTATTAGTAATGGGTAATAAATCCTGGCCAAATGCCTAACCAGCAACACCTACATTCCATGTAACAAAATAAAACACCAAGGTACATGAAAATAGACAATGGGAACTGTGATTTAAAGGGTTCCCCCCCCCTCTACAACATAGTGCTTAAACTAGGTAACATGTTGTGGAAAGATTAAAAGATGATCTTTCATTAAAAATTGCCTGAATTAGGAAAGCACACAAGAAATTTGCAATTTTTTTTGAGAACGTTCTTAACAGAATAGTTAACACGATACAGTATAACATGTAAAGCCATGCAGAAACAATCTTTACAAAAGCAATCAGGAATTGTAAGCGTGAGCATTGAAAAGAATCTCTGCCAGGCTAAAACACAAAGTAAACCAACTTAGCTTCAACATATATCTCATGAAATTTCACCAGATTAATGTTCTGGATTGGTTCTGTTAAAGTACATACTGTTTTTCTAAAAACAGTTACAATAAGCTGCACATTCACAATATGTTTAACTAAATTTAAATTTACAGGATGTATTTTTCTCCTTTTGCTTTCTTCCAATCCGTTCCTGTACGAAAACCATTATTGCAATGTACTGTAATCCCACTGACTCCAGGACTTTACACAAAAACAAACTTTTATAAGAAAGTGGGCGGCAAGACGGCATGATTTAATGGCCATAAAAAGACATGACAAAACTATTTCCTCATGCTAAGGCCAGTCAGAGTCAACAGAAAGTTAGTAATAACTCTTGCCAAATTTCACTCCTATCCCAGCAAAATTACATATGCTCACAACGAATTTAACAGTCTCATAAATCAGTCAGGTTAGCACAAGACCAGCCTCAAATTTTTGTGGTATCATTCAGTTGTTGTCACTTAAGCAAGCAAACTACCATGACCCTTTAGTTACTTTAATATATACAACACTGTGATTCAGTAGTTAGTACTGTGGCCTCAATGCCAGAGACTGGGTTCAATTCTACTCCTAATGTGGTGGTGGTTACACATTCTGTGTGTCTGAGAGTTTCCTCTGGATGCTCCAGTTTCCTCCCAGGTGGACTGGCCATGCTAAATTGCCCAGTGTTCTGGGATGTGTAGGTTAAGTGGGTTAGCCATGGAATATGTAGGGTTACTTTGTAGGGAAGTAGGTCTGGGTAGGATGCTTTTCTGAGGGTCAGTGCGGACTCATGGGCCAAATGGCCTGCTTGCATACTGTAGAGATTCTATGATTCTAAGCACCAAACACAGGAAATTCTGTAAACGATTATAAGACCTCTAAGAGCAAGGTACAAATATACTCAAAGCATCTCAGTTCAGAAAGCAAGAAAGGTAATACCCAAGTTTTCAAGCGATATGGAGAAAATCTAAACTAACACAAAGAACAGTGAATGCTGGATATCCAAATCAAAAACAAATTGCTGAACAAAGTCGACTCGGTGAAGAAGGGTTCACTGGATCCGAAACGTTCTCTCCACGGAAGCTGCCCGGCCTGCTGAGTTTCTTCAGCAATTTCTACTTTTGATCGAGTCAGATCGATATGTGCATTCCACCTAGTATTTTGCTAATCTTCCTCATCCAACAGTAACGAAAACAACGTATCGCTTGGAGCAGTCGACCCATCATAAAATCTTTCCAAATCATTCATCAAGAACATGGAAATATTTACATAATAAGCGAAAATGCGACTTCAAACGCTGGTCTGATCAGCTTTATATTTACGACTAACCTCACAGAAATACAACTTTGTATTTCTAGCTAACCAATCTACCTGCACTTGAACTCTCCGGCCGCGACAGAAGACATAAACTGATATATTTCCAGATTACTGCCCGGCTAATTGTATCAGCAGCATTTCAAACGCTTCCGCCATCACCGTCACTTCCCTCCTGAAAAGCCTCGCTCACGGCCCAGGCGCTGCGGCTACGGTGAAAGACGGGCCCGGGGTCCGGGTGGGGGAGTTGCAGTTACACAAAATGGTGTCGCGGTCAACGAAGGGTGTTTTTCTAATCCCAGGCGAGCTGCTTCGAGGAAGGGGAGGGGAAACTCGAGCGGATGCCGGCGACAGCAGTGCCGGCAAATCCACCTCTCCCTGTCCAACCCTCCCCCTCCTCCCCCCCCCCCCGCAAAGGGAGACCCGGTGAGGCGGCCCCGCTCTGCTCATAATCAGGGTGAAAACGGCTCATTCCTATTAAACCCACTCAACTTTCGGGGTTTTTTTTCCGCCATTCGTTCCCCCTCCCCACACGCCGCCATTCGTCTACCCACAACACACCAACCCAAGGCAGCGGCCTAACCGGTCAGGCCTCAAGCTTAAAATTTTGCCGAGAGCCACCGGCTATGGGGGGGGGGGAAAGAAGAGGAATTTTGTTTTCCATTTTGATCATTGCGTATCGCCGGCGGCCTGTGACTGACCTTCTTGAGTTCGTTCTCCGTGGCTCCGGAGCTGACTCCGAGGATATCGTAAAGCTTTGTGTCCACCACCGACGCCATCGTGACAGAAGAGAGAGAGGGAAGAGAGGAAGAAGCTCGAGCACCGGCCGCAATCTGGCAGGCTCAGGAAGTGACGTCCGCCCCTGGCTCACATAGAGCGCGCTGGCGTCACCACCGCACGGCGGAGGGGGCGGGGCCTCACTGTCGTGTCATAGCAACGCGAACAGAAATGGTGGACCCTTCTCGTTTGACTCATAATGAGTGGGCCTATCGTCACCAAGGAGTCCATCACCGCCCGAATGCCAAAGCATAGTCTCACCGTTTAAATGGAAAATTAAAATTAAGCGGGTGCTTGAAGGGCCCAGCAACATCGGTGCAGAGCAAGCTAAAAAAAAAGGACCTCACCTTGAACTTTGTCAGAACTGGCACTGAAACAGAAAGCAAAAAAAAGGGTTCGGGGACAGAAAGTGCTGGAAGCACTCAGCAGGTCATCCAGCGTACACACAGAAATAGTGCCAAATAGGCCTGTGACTAGTGGTGTTCCACAGAGATTGGTTCTGGGTCCTCCTTTGTGTGTCATTTAAATAAATAATTCGGATGAGAATATAGAAGGCGTGCTTAGTACGTTTGCAGATGACATCGAAACTGGTGACATTGTAGACAGTGAAGAAGGTTTTCTAAGGTTACAAAGGGATCCTGATCAAATGGGTCAATGGACTGAAAAATGGCAAATGGAGTTCAATCTGGATAAGTGGAGGTGTTGCATTTTGGTATAAGGGTACAATTATACAATTAGTGGCAGGGCCTTGAGTAGTGTTGTAGAACAGAGAAATCCAGGGATGGAGGTACAGTACATACTTCTTTAAAGTTTGGGCCTCATATAGTAGACAGGACAGTTAAAAAGACGTTTGCCACATTTACCTTCATTGCTCAGTCCTTTGAGTATAAGAGTTGGGATGTTATGTTGAGGTTGTACAGGATATTGGTGAGGCCTCTTCTGGAATACTGTGTCCAGTTCTGGTCACCAAGTTATATAAACAATATGATAAAGCTGGAGAGGATTCAGAGGAGAATTACTAGGATGGCAGGTTAGAAGGTATATGGAAGATTTGAGTTAAAGAAAGGCTGGATAGGCTGGGACGTTTTTTCACTGGAGCATAGGAAGTTGAGAGATGACGTGATAGAAGTTTATAAAATAATGAGAAGTGTAGATAGAGTTGATGGTAGTTGTCTTTTCCCTAGGATGGGGGATTCTGAGACTAGGGGGCTCACTTTAAAGGTGAGAGATTTAAAAACAACATGACAGGTAATACAGCGGGTGGTATACGTGTGGCAGATGCAGTTGAATTTAGATAAATGCGAGGTGCTGAATTTTTGGGAAAGCAAATCTTAGCAGAATTTATACACTTAATGAGCTGAAAAATGTGTTGCTGGAAAAGTGCAGCAGGTCAGGCAGCATCCAAGGAGCAGGAGAATCGACGTTTCGGGCATAAGCCCTTCTTCAGGATTCCTGAAGAAGGGCTTATGCCCGAAACGTCGATTCTCCTGCTCCTTGGATGCTGCCTGACCTGCTGCGCTTTTCCAGCAACACATTTTTCAGCTCTGATCTCCAGCATCTGCAGTCCTCACTTTCTCCTTATACACTTAATGGTAAGGTTCTCAGGGGTGTTGCTGAACAAAGAGACCTTAGAATGCAGGTTCATAGCTATTTGAAAGTAGAGTCACAGGTAGATAGGATAGCGAAGAAGGCGTTTGGTATGCTTTCCTTTATTGGTCAGAGTATTGAGTACAGGAGTTAGGAGGTCATGTTGAGGCTGTAGTGGACATTGGTTTCGGCCACTGTTGGAATATTGCATGCAATTCTGGTCTTCCTATCGGAAGGATGTTGTGAAACTTGAAAGGGTTCAGAAAAGATTTACAAGTATGTTGCCAGGTTTGGAGGATTTGAGTATAGGGAGAGGTTGAATAGGTTTGGGCTGTTTTCCCTGGAGCGTCAGAGGCTGAGGGGTGACCTTGTAGAGGTTTATAAAATCATGAGGGGCATGGATAGGGTAACCATGGGGTGGGGAAGTTCAGCATTTGAGGGCATAGGTTTAGGGTGAGAGGGCAACTTGTTTTACGCAGAGAGTGATACATGTGTGGAATGGGCTGCCAGAGGAAGTGGTGGAGGCTGATACAATTGCAACATTTAAAAGGCATCTGGATGGGTATATGAATAGGAAGGGTTTGGAGGGCTATGGGCCGGGTGCTGGCAGGTGGGACTAGTTTGGGTTGGGATATCTGGTCGGCATGGATGGGTTGGACCGAAGGTCTGTTTCTGTTTGTACCAGTGCTGTACATCTCTATGACTCTTAAGTAGTGGATGTGATTGCAATTACAATGTTTAAAAGACATTTGGATGGACATATGAATGGGAGAGATTTGGAGGGATATGGGCTGGAATCAGGCAAGTGGGGTTAGTTTAGTTTTGGATGATGTTCGGCATGGACTGTTTGGATTGAAGGGTCTGTTTCTGAGCTGTATGATTCTATTTGAAGGGGTGGGGCCGGGGGAAGTTGCTTTTGCAGGAAATGTTATATTTCTTGCATATAACCGTCTGATTTCTGGGTCCTCTGTACCAGATTTCCTGGAAATTCTATTTTCCGATTTAATGTTTCAATGGCAAGTGTTTAATTTCGCTAAAGCGGTGACTATTTTATTTCCATGCATTTGCATCTCATTATTAATTAATCTACCTCATTCTCTGCTCCTATTTCTTTGCGGCTTGCGATTTTCCTCTCTTCTCCCAAAAAGCTAGACAGCAACAATTCCTGTTGTAAAAGTCAGAGCAGTAACTTGATGAGTGCTGCTCACCACATGCTTCTCTGGGTCTTCATTTTATTGTTTCTTCACTAACATGTTCTTGATTGCACCATGTGTAGCATTCTTCTCCATCCTTTCTTCACCAAAGTCAGAATCAGCATACCACCAGCAACATGGCTGGGGTTTAATCATTTCAAAGTCTATTTCAGCTCTTCGGGACTTCATTTTTGAGCTCAGGAATATCTTCGACATGCATGCCTTTGCCAGGTCACTTTATGTACAGGGCCATTCAGCCATCTAACACATACACAAGATGCATTTTACAGAATAAAAATGATAGAACTATGGATACTGGAAATCTGAAACAAAAACAGAAATTGCTGAAAAATCTCAGCAGGTCTGGCAACATCTGTGGAGAGAAATCAGAGCTAATGTTTCGGCACTGGTGACCCTTCTACAGAACTGCTGCCAGATCTGCTAAGATTCTCCAACAATTTCTGATTTTGTTATGCAATTTATGGATCTTAGCTTAATTTCTTAGTGCTTACTCGATGGCTGCTAGTCACTGAGAACTGTATACCTTTTTTGACCCAGAGTGCAGGAAGGTTTAGTAGTTGCAACCTCTATTGGTCCACCTGATAGAAGATGGCCTTCCACTGGAAAACCCACCCACCAAGATTTCCAGGGTCTTCTTTGTAAAGTAGGGTGACAATTTCTGTTCCAAAGATATAAAGACCAAAACTTTTTTGTTTTCCTGTATTTTTGATTGTGGACTCAAATGAGAAAAGGACTTTTAAAAACCAATGATCATGGAAGGGTTGCTGTATTTTTTAAAAGCAAACTGCTTGTATTTATTGTAAGTGCTGTTTACAAGATTTGTTCAGCCACTGGCAGAAGTTTAGATGCAGATGTAGTGGCATCAGGGAGTGTGTACAAAATGTGATTGAGTTGGCAACAAGTAACTGATAGATCTATGCAGTGAAGGCCAGTTATTGATGGCAAACACTCTGTTAGCAATTATGTGATTGGCCCCCAGGTAGATGAAAAGCTTGTGGGTGTGAATGAGATAGCCAGAAGCTGTCAGTTCTCTGAAAGGGGAGGTAGTATTCTTTTCTGTGCTGTGAAGAACACTTAAAGCCTGAAGAAATCCATTTATTATCCCTCACCAGTTGCTATAATCTTAAACTGATAAATAAGATACTTTATAGGTTGTGAACCAGTCACTCTGTGTCCCCTGTAAGCCAATGAAGAGACAGATTAGGGAGCAGCAGGTTCTGGCAAGCCAAAAGGATCATCTCAGCAAACCCTGTGAACAGGAATCATTGAATCGCCTTTCCAGTTTTTCCTTCCCATAATGTCAATTGGTTTTGTATCTGTCTGCACATGTGTAAGGGATGTTTGAAAAGAGTTAGTTTTAATCAGTCAAAATATATTTTGACCATTCATCTTTATTTATCTATAACTAAAATCTATTTATTTGTCATAAATAGTAATTCAGAAGTAAAATACAGGAACGTGGTCCACGCTTATGGTTAACCTGAGTTGAAAAGAAAAGTGAATTGGAGAAGTTTGCATACTTTGATAGCTTTAACTTTTGTGTTGACTCCAGGAAAGCAGAGCTTAGTTTGTTGTGTGCTGCCCCATTGAGGCTTGACAAAGTTTGGAGCTTGTCTGAAATCACTTTGAAACAAAGACAACATTTGATGTGGGAATGATATTAGTAAATGAAACCAAGGAAAGAAACTGCAGGCTTTGTCCTGCACTTAAGACAAGGCACTAGAAATGGCAAAAGGTTTCCTGCAGGTGATAGGGTTGTCCATAACATTTCTTAAGCGAATTTTCAAAACTCAGGTTGACTGAATTGAGGGTAATTTGGATATAACATTGCCTGACAAATGAGAAAGTAAGTATTATGGAGGACAAAAGAAAATGCTGCGGATATTGGGAATCTGAAACAAACATAGAAAATTCTGAAGAAACTCAGCAGCTATGCCAGTATCTGTGGAAAGAGAAGAAGTGTTAATGTTTTGAATCCAGTATGATGTCTTCAGAATTGAATAGGATTGGAATTTTATAAAAAATATCCATTTAAAAGTGATGGAGGAGGAGCAAGGGGAACAGGTGATGTGGCAGCCCAGTGCAAAAGACAAATGGGTTGTTAATTGTATTGAACGAGAAATAGAAATATAAAATTTGTGTAAATTAAGGGAGCAAATGAGTTCTCCTTCTTGAGATATATTCGAGG